>NC_079152.1:108512395-108817214 GCF_947563725.1 Argiope bruennichi | reverse complement strand
AACACATTATTTTAAGTAATAAAAAGTTAGAAATTACTTTTAGCCTTTTTTTTTCATAGAAAATAAAGTATAGAAATTATGCTATGAATCGGAAAAAATACTTTGATATGGTTAGAAAATGTTTCTTTATTAATCATTGGTCATACAAAAATCTCATTTCTAATAGTTATATCAGTGACTAATAATTTTATTCTTGTTTATAATTTATAGAAATTTATGTGATGTAATTTGTAAATATAAATTTCCGCAAAGATCCTTATTAGAAAATATTTCTCTAGAGTATTATCATGTTACTCGTAAAATCCTAAAATGCATGTTTTAATTCAAAGAAAAAAGAAGCAAAGCATAATCTTGCCTAGTTATTTTCCATATTGAAATCATAAAAAAACGCAGAATTTTATTATTTGTAAAAACTTTCCTTTCAATATACCAAAATAGATACGTCTCGTAGTTATTTAAAATTTACTGTGTACCAAAGTTTTATCATAAAACATACACTAACCTAAAATTATAATGAATTTTCTTAACTAAATACCTTTTTCACTCCTGCATTAAGATTTATTTTAAATAAGAAGACGAATTCAATTATATACACTCTATGCAAGAAGAAATTGAAAATTCTCTAAAATGTAGCTACAGATCACTTCTCTAATTACTTGTGTTCAGTAATTTTTCACTTGATAAAAACCACAATGAACGAAGATAAATTAAAGAAATGGCAAAATACCGTCTTTCAAAGATTTGAAAGAATAAGAAAATTTTAAAAATAGCAAAGAAGTATCAGAATCCAGCGTGCACTTTAATTTGATGAAAATGAATAGGGATATTTGAATATTAAAATTTGCTAAATTTTCTAAAGTGTTTTCTGCTGTTTTATTTCTACCTTCTTTCTTCTTTAGCACAATATCTCTGAAGTCATGCTTGTCGTGGAGGAATCTAGGGTTCATGCCTTTACTTTGGCGTGTTCGAGACTTGATTTCACAAGAGTTTCAGTTTTGTTCTCATTAAATCTATTGAGAACCGAATGTTCACCAGTTTGCGTGTTGTGTCAGTGCGGAGAGGAAGAAACTTCAGCTGTCATCCTTGTCAAATCACCACGGTTCATAACGACGAAGGACGTCCCCAAATAATCGTCATAATAACATAATCGAATCGAATTGATTGAACTGGTATAATCCAAGAAGGCTTGCATGGTATATTTTAGTATTTAATTAGCCAGCGAGTATTTTATTATTTTGCTAACGAAATTTATTTGATAAAGACAATAACAAGTGATTAAAACATATTCCATTGCTTATTTCTTTTACAATGTAAAATAAAAGCAACGATAAGCAAAATCTAAATCCGTTTCAATTGATTAGTTGTCTATTTATTTAGTGCTAAATTTCCACAAATAAAAAATATATCCATTTTTGTAATAATTTTTCTTTAAAAAAATGCAACAATTCATGAAAAGAGCAGATTTCTTAAATAATTTTTAAAAACTTTCTGCAACAAATTAAAATTATTTCTATGAAAGAAGTACTTCCAGAAATTATTAAAAGAATTTCTCTAATGAAGTTAAAATGATGATAAAAACATGTCACTCCTGTAGTTTTTTTAAAGTCCTTCAGTATTTTTATTTTTTATTCCAGGTTATATTTTTCTACTTAAACTTCCATATTTTGTAAAGTTTTAACCCGATTCCGATTTATAATGTCATATACTTTAGAGATTAATGAAATAATTACACTTTTTTTTTGAAATAGTTAAAATAATTCTGCACCTTATGTAGCTTGATATATTTAACTCTACCTAATTTCATTTTATCAACCCTCCCTGAATATTAAGAGTTTAGGCTTTCTTTTCTTTTACTAATTAAAAAAAGAAGAGATTTAAATAATATTTTTATATCAATTTTGCATTATCTGTTTTCTTCAAGTAAAAAGGAAGAGAGCTCTTCTTCATATTTATACATTCCAGTTAAAAAAAATGATTGGATTATCGCACTTTTTTCCTAAAAAATTTTCTTAATCTTATTAGCATGCATAATTTTTTCATTAAATAAAGCTATGACAAGAGCGAAAACATTTTTTAACAATGAATGCATTTTAGGATTTTTCTTCTGTTGGAAAACATGGCTAAGAAAATACAGTCACCAATATCAAGAGTTGAAAATATTTTTGAACAGTAAGATAAAAATAATCGATCTAAATAGAATGCTTCAATTCTTTTTTATTATTTAAAGTAGTATTCTAAATTAAAGAGCATTTTGTATATAGTCAGTTTATGACTTATTTGAATATTATTGATTTATTTTTATATAATTTTACATGGGTATATCAAATAATATCGAAAAAATGTCACACTTTTAAAAATATTTTTGCGTGCATCCTTAATATATTATATATAATGCGGCATGTTGCGGATCGTTTGTAATTTTATCAAAACCTGTTTTCTAGTCTTTGCTTGAAGAAAACCATGCTTTTCTTTATTCTTTTAATTACACAAATGAATTGATATGATTTATCAATTTTAACGTACGAA
Organism: Argiope bruennichi; assembly: GCF_947563725.1. Classification (NCBI taxonomy): domain Eukaryota; kingdom Metazoa; phylum Arthropoda; class Arachnida; order Araneae; family Araneidae; genus Argiope; species Argiope bruennichi. The sequence continues at coordinate 108,814,688 of NC_079152.1, read as the reverse complement.
TGCTAATGAATGTCTTTTTATATTTGTTTTTTTTTCTAAATAGTTGTACGACATATCGATATATCCAATATGAATATTATAGAAACACTTTGTTATTTTATTAATAATTGAATTCTTCTGAAATATATTTTTTTTTATTTTCTTAATAATTGAAAATGGAATTTCCTCTTATGTTAATAATTACAGAATTGGCTCATTTGTGATAAATAATTCAACTCAAAATATTTATTTCTTGAATCCATTTGAAATAATTAAAATAATAATAATCTGAAATTTTTAATTTAGTAATCAGTTTTTTCATTGTAAGGTGAACATAAAATAATTTTTTCTTTTGGGGGTAATTGTAGTTAAAATTAATTAATGAAATAAAACTACCTTTTATCTAGGAACGGCGGAAAACACAGAAAATAAATTCAGAGAAAAAAAATTAGAGCAATAGTAATTCTTTTACACTGGCGATTCGTGAAGTGTATTCAAAACGACGAATAGATTACTCATGATTCTCATGTGAAGTTTAAAAAAAACTTTTATTCCAACTCATTTTAAACGTTTCGATGAGAAGCTGTTTAAAAAAATCTGTACTCGCAACTTTATATGTTTTTATGCTCTGTACTGAAGAAATTACAAAATATTTTGAGGATTTAATTTAAATCTCAAATTTAAAACTTACGAGTGGAAGTGGAAAATTTTCTTCCATTCTAATTTCTTTTATGGAATGCATCATAACACATAAATAAGAAATAAGTAAATGCTTCGAGATAAATCTTATGTGCATAATTTTACAAATGGTCAGAAAAAAAATCATATTTTTAGAAAAGTGAATATTTATATATAAACCATATAATTTTTATTTGAATAATGAAATATGTATACTTCCAAACGTCATAAAAACATATATACACTTTAGCAAAACAGTTTGTATAGAATTCATGAAGGATATGATATAATTTAAAACATAATTTTAAAATAAAAAAGTGCTTTTTCATCATTATATTTAATTTCCTATAGGATTCTAATTTATATGAAAAGATTGTATAAAAGTCATTTTTATGAAGTAATAAAGAAAAATAAAAAATACTAAGTGAAAATTAAGCTTCCTTATTCTTGAAAGCATTCGCTTTTTTGTGCTGTCCGTTTAAACCTGATTTTTGTCTTTTATGCGAAAGACAGAGCTAATTTAAATAAGCTCATTAGTTTGAAAAGACTGTAGTTGAAGGAACATAGAATAAAAAAAGAATAAAATTTTTATTATTTATGGCTGATGAAAATGAATAATTTTTGATAAATATTATGGAAATATAAAAATCAAAAAAAATCATGCTTTTGTTTTGAAATGAAGGACCTAAGTAAGTTCTTCAGAAGATATTTTCTTTTTTCGGCATTTATGTTTAATAGATAAAATTCATTAGTGATGAAACATCATTTTGACGCTGATATTGTCTTGAAAAAGACTGGAAATTTTCATCATTTTTCAGAGGATCATATAAGAAATTGAATTCAATATAAGAATCCCTTTAATAAAACTACTGAAATAATGTATATATATATATATATATATATATATATATATATATATATATATATATATATATATGAAAACTGATTATCAACCAATCTCCAACCTTAAAATACTTAATTTAAAAACTGCTCAGTTTTTATTTTATATCAAAGCTTATTATATCTAGATACTTTATCAAGGGTCATCTATTTCCCAAGTCATTTTGTATAGAAATTTCGAGATTTTTAATTTATTACACATTCTATGTGAAGAAAGATATTGACAAAATGTTCATCCATAACTACTGTACTGATTTCGACAGTTTTTATTTCATATAAAAGATCCTGATCCTTCGATATGTCGTCATAGACCGCTTGCTTTCTATCACCATCCAATTTAGACAGAAACATCAAAAGCAGTACTTCACAATATATTCTTTATAGAGAAAAAAAACCTTGACAAAGTCCCCTAACTACAATTACTGAATCGATTTCCCCAATTTTTATTTCATTTTATAGATTATCTCTCCTGATTTCGTCATGAAGGGTCTTCTAGTCTCCCTCCTCCATTTTCGATAGAAATTTCATAAACAATAATTCACACTACATTCTCTATTATATATTTATCTTCTTCATATTTATACATTCCAGTTAAAAAAAATGATTGGATTATCGCACTTTTTTCCTAAAAAATTTTCTTAATCTTATTAGCATGCATAATTTTTTCATTAAATAAAGCTATGACAAGAGCGAAAACATTTTTTAACAATGAATGCATTTTAGGATTTTTCTTCTGTTGGAAAACATGGCTAAGAAAATACAGTCACCAATATCAAGAGTTGAAAATATTTTTGAACAGTAAGATAAAAATAATCGATCTAAATAGAATGCTTCAATTCTTTTTTATTATTTAAAGTAGTATTCTAAATTAAAGAGCATTTTGTATATAGTCAGTTTATGACTTATTTGAATATTATTGATTTATTTTTATATAATTTTACATGGGTATATCAAATAATATCGAAAAAATGTCACACTTTTAAAAATATTTTTGCGTGCATCCTTAATATATTATATATAATGCGGCATGTTGCGGATCGTTTGTAATTTTATCAAAACCTGTTTTCTAGTCTTTGCTTGAAGAAAACCATGCTTTTCTTTATTCTTTTAATTACACAAATGAATTGATATGATTTATCAATTTTAACGTACGAATGCTAATGAATGTCTTTTTATATTTGTTTTTTTTTTCTAAATAGTTGTACGACATATCGATATATCCAATATGAATATTATAGAAACACTTTGTTATTTTATTAATAATTGAATTCTTCTGAAATATATTTTTTTTTATTTTCTTAATAATTGAAAATGGAATTTCCTCTTATGTTAATAATTACAGAATTGGCTCATTTGTGATAAATAATTCAACTCAAAATATTTATTTCTTGAATCCATTTGAAATAATTAAAATAATAATAATCTGAAATTTTTAATTTAGTAATCAGTTTTTTCATTGTAAGGTGAACATAAAATAATTTTTTCTTTTGGGGGTAATTGTAGTTAAAATTAATTAATGAAATAAAACTACCTTTTATCTAGGAACGGCGGAAAACACAGAAAATAAATTCAGAGAAAAAAAATTAGAGCAATAGTAATTCTTTTACACTGGCGATTCGTGAAGTGTATTCAAAACGACGAATAGATTACTCATGATTCTCATGTGAAGTTTAAAAAAAACTTTTATTCCAACTCATTTTAAACGTTTCGATGAGAAGCTGTTTAAAAAAATCTGTACTCGCAACTTTATATGTTTTTATGCTCTGTACTGAAGAAATTACAAAATATTTTGAGGATTTAATTTAAATCTCAAATTTAAAACTTACGAGTGGAAGTGGAAAATTTTCTTCCATTCTAATTTCTTTTATGGAATGCATCATAACACATAAATAAGAAATAAGTAAATGCTTCGAGATAAATCTTATGTGCATAATTTTACAAATGGTCAGAAAAAAAATCATATTTTTAGAAAAGTGAATATTTATATATAAACCATATAATTTTTATTTGAATAATGAAATATGTATACTTCCAAACGTCATAAAAACATATATACACTTTAGCAAAACAGTTTGTATAGAATTCATGAAGGATATGATATAATTTAAAACATAATTTTAAAATAAAAAAGTGCTTTTTCATCATTATATTTAATTTCCTATAGGATTCTAATTTATATGAAAAGATTGTATAAAAGTCATTTTTATGAAGTAATAAAGAAAAATAAAAAATACTAAGTGAAAATTAAGCTTCCTTATTCTTGAAAGCATTCGCTTTTTTGTGCTGTCCGTTTAAACCTGATTTTTGTCTTTTATGCGAAAGACAGAGCTAATTTAAATAAGCTCATTAGTTTGAAAAGACTGTAGTTGAAGGAACATAGAATAAAAAAAGAATAAAATTTTTATTATTTATGGCTGATGAAAATGAATAATTTTTGATAAATATTATGGAAATATAAAAATCAAAAAAAAATCATGCTTTTGTTTTGAAATGAAGGACCTAAGTAAGTTCTTCAGAAGATATTTTCTTTTTTCGGCATTTATGTTTAATAGATAAAATTCATTAGTGATGAAACATCATTTTGACGCTGATATTGTCTTGAAAAAGACTGGAAATTTTCATCATTTTTCAGAGGATCATATAAGAAATTGAATTCAATATAAGAATCCCTTTAATAAAACTACTGAAATAATGTATATATATATATATATATATATATATATATATATATGGAAACTGATTATCAACCAATCTCCAACCTTAAAATACTTAATTTAAAAACTGCTCAGTTTTTATATTATATCAAAGCTTATTATATCTAGATACTTTATCAAGGGTCATCTATTTCCCAAGTCATTTTGTATAGAAATTTCGAGATTTTTAATTTATTTCACATTCTATGTGAAGAAAGATATTGACAAAATGTTCATCCATAACTACTGTACTGATTTCGACAGTTTTTATTTCATATAAAAGATCCTGATCCTTCGATATGTCGTCATAGACCGCTTGCTTTCTATCACCATCCAATTTAGACAGAAACATCAAAAGCAGTACTTCACAATATATTCTTTATAGAGAAAAAAAACCTTGACAAAGTCCCCTAACTACAATTACTGAATCGATTTCCCCAATTTTTATTTCATTTTATAGATTATCTCTCCTGATTTCGTCATGAAGGGTCTTCTAGTCTCCCTCCTCCATTTTCGATAGAAATTTCATAAACAATAATTCACACTACATTCTCTATTATATATGAAAAGTTCAAGATCTTTAGGTACACCAGCCTCCATTTTCGGTAGAATTCTAAAACCAAACCCTTGACAAAGTACCTCAACTTAAATAAAATCTCATCAATCTATTTCTTCATATGGAAAATATAACTAACGAAGCTGAATGGTCTTATGTAGAAATTAGTGCTTTTGCATTTTCAGCTTAATAAAAAAATTATTTATTAAATTAATGTTATTTATATAGGTAATCCAGCTGGTTATCGAAGACAGCCATCAACTATAATTTTTAGCGCGAAGACAAAAAGAGTATAAATCTATCTTATGAAGAATATTCAATAATATATACGAATTTTGTACCTTAATAATCCCGACATATTATTTAAGAAAGAGAGAGAAAAAAAGAGAATGAAAAAAAAATTAACGGGAAACAAATCAAAGAATATACCAGCTTGAATTCTTTGCATTTGCCACACATTATTTTTACAGTATTTGCGCAACAGAAAATCAATCTTTATTTTATAAGTGCAGAACCAAAATACTCAAAACTGAATCCTTTTTTTCACATCTGCAAGTAACATTATTTATGGATAACTTTGGTTGCCCGAGGTTAAATATTCAAAGTACGGAAAAACTTGTACTTTGAATATTTTGTATGTTCTTCCTAAATCACAGTTTTGCTTTTTTGGTCATGATAAAGCTAAATTATAATGCCAATAAGCTGATATATTAATAAATATATCATATAAATATATTAATAGATATATTACTTCAACATTTTTAAATGATTTATTAACAATACTTTTTAAAAATTTTAAATCAATAATAAATCTCTCATTAAATTAAAGAATTCCGGCTGTTTTCATTAAAAGTTAAAAAATTTTCACTTTTAATGAAAAATTAATCTACCTATGAAAATTAATCTATGCACCAATCTACCTCATGAAAAATTAATAAATGTCTGCACTTTTGTATATGACAAATATTTAAATGAAAATATCATTCCTAAAAATAACTGGCTTCAGTTATGTAATTTTAATATTACTGAAAATTACGTGTTTAATGGTATTAATTTTTATAAACAAGTCAAGGGCATTCCAATGGGAACAGCTTTCTCAAGTGCTTTAGCTAATATTTTCCTGCATTACTATGAGAAAAAAATAATTAAATATAATTTAATAAACGGGTGGAGATATATTGATGACCTACTTTTGATTAACTTCGACAATACTAATATTATTACTAATTGCTATCCAAAAGATTTAATTCTAAAAGATACAAATAAAAATCAACTTGAGGCTACCTTTCTGGATTTAAAAATCGTTATTGCTAATGATAAAACAATAGTTGGTATATACGATAAAAGAGATGATTTCAACTTTAAAATAACAAAACTATGTAACTACCATTCCAATATAAACTCTAAAATTTTCAAAAATCTAATTTTCTCACAAGTTAACAGGATCAAAAGGGTTTGCAATAATAAAAATTCTTATATTGAAGCATCAAACAACCTCCTTAAAAATTTAATTAAAAATGAATTTCCTAGAAATTACTGTAATGTCAATTTTTTAATTAAACAAGGTATGGTTTGGGATTAATCCTTTAGCTTAAATAAAAATAGAACTTCCGATGCATATTGGATTACTCAATAGATGGCGCTGGGAGCCTACATCTGTTTACATAATTTACAGCTAGTTTTTTAAAAACAGGGAATTACAATCAATAGTTTAAAGTTTTCTTGACTGTTAATGGTATGTACTGGCCTTTTCGTTTTTAATTTTAGTGCTATTGTTTGTTTTTATTGTTATTTTTGTTATTGTATTTTTACTTTGTTGTGGTTAATTTCTTCTTATTTGTTGTTTTATATTTCCTTTCTGTTAAAATGGTATATCTCTTGAGCATAATTTCAGGGGATTTTCGGGTCACGAGGAATCATTTTTAGACAATGTCTGTTTTTCCTCACAGAAAAAATCCCTTTGTTTGAATCCCTGCCTGAGGGTGACCCTTGAAAAAGTCTTCAGGCCGGATTCTTTTTTATATTTTTTATAATTTTTTTGGTTTAATTTTTTTGATTTTTTGTTTTTCCTATTAACTTGATTCTAATACTTTTGTATCAATTCATCTGTGTTTTAGAAGTAGCTGCAATTGCGCTCTCTAAATACTATGAAGTTCTTTTTTTGGTTTTAGTTTAAATAGGTTATAAATTTTAGTTGCGATTTCGAATTCGTTTTCATTTTAGTTTCGTTTTCAAACTTTTTCTTACTTAAGATTGGTTACTTATATATATATATATATATATATATATATATATATATATATATATATATATATATATATATATATATATATATATATATATATATAATATGCAAATCAACAAGAAACATTTGGTTATGATGATGAATTATTTTGTATGCAATCGTAATGCTTCCCTTGTTCTAGAAGAATACAATGTCGTTTTCAGTTCCCAACATTTTAATAGGTTTTGTGGTTAAGTGATTAAAAATTGAAGGATCCTTACTTTAACCGAAGAAAAGTGGTGAGAATGAAGTATCATATATGTGATGAAAAAAAATGACATTTGTCTCTATTTTTTAGGTTACCCTTTTGCTTGATTAGGGAATATTACAATAAGTAGCATTCATACAGAATACAAGATCGGCGTCTAAAATCAAACAAATAGACCCTTTCTGATGCAAAATCAAAACCATCTTTTCTGAAAAATGTTGTTTGTAGGACGAATGTTGCTTTGATCTAGAAAGAAAAAATAATTTTAAAAAATTTTCGTTTGGAAAAGTGAAAACAATTCTTCATGCAAGAAATTCCTCATCACTCGCAGTTTTCTGTTCACATGTTACATGCTGCCGTTTCTGTGTTCTTTAATTGGTCCCTTTTCTACAAAAGTGTACTGTATGGTACCGATAGATTCAGCTAATTTTTAGAGGGATTTTATCTGAACTAAGAAATGAATTAACTTTATCAGTGTATATTTGATAAATCTTTGTTGACTAACGGAAAATGCCAGTCCTTATGTCACATGAACTCAATCACATATGCCCAAAGGTAATGCAGTTCTGTATAGGTGTTGAAGGTGTTAATTTAGAACCAATTTTCAAGCACTTTAATTTATACAATACCATTCTATTTCTTTATAAAAATTTAATGAAAGTTAATATATATGTTATATGCTTTAGCAAAGGAAAGATAGAGTTTAAACCGCTTGAAATTAAACAACAAAACATGTTATATCCTATGAGGTTAAATTTTACTGACCACAGTTTAGTACTCATTACAGTATAATTTTATTCAAATAATTTAAAGATAAGATTAGGTTAATCTTTTTTAGAGGGGAGTGGGGAAGAAAGTTCCTCCAAAAGAGGCTTAAATTGGAATTAAAATTATTTCCTGAATTTGATGTTCAGATCAAGAAGTCTATCATATCTCTCAGAAAACAGTTATAATCATTATCATTAATTGGAATTGGAAAAAAAACTAAAGCAAAAAGGCAATAATTAATATAAAAAGACAACAAACAATAAAAAAACTAAGGCTGTGTGCCTTTATTTCTAGAGGAACAAAAATATAAAATAAGAAATGCTACAGTTTATGAAATAGCAAACTTGAGTTCAGATTTTATATGCTAATATGAACGTGTAAATCAAAACCTATTTTGCATTATTGAGCTTAAAGAAATTAGTGGTGTAATTTGAGGAACAATTTTCTTTAATTGAACCGATGAAACAATTTTAATAGGCTATGTTTTATTCTACTTTAAAGTGTATTTTTCTGAAAGTTTATTCCATTTTTAAAGGCAAGTAAACTACAAAAAATTTACTGCTTCTGCGTTTTGAAATTAGTTTTCTGTCAGTTTTCATAACAAACTATTTAAATTATTCAAATGCGGCAGACTTCCCTAATTTTTGCTATTTTAAAAATATTCCTTTTAAAGTAAGCAACAACAAGCTAATGTTATTCTTAACGCAACAAATATAATTGCGAAGGAAACAAAATCTATAAAATTACAATTGTGTGGAACGCGCTAATCAATCTATTTACTGACCAATTACATTAGTTTTTTTTGTTTGTTTGTTAGTTTATATAGTTGTATCACCGAAACCTGAATTTGAAGTCAAAACTTAAGTCTGTCATAGCCTAAAAATTCAATTACCTATGTGTTAAATGGCTTATTCTATATAATATAATACTTTCAAATTTCGATGGGAAAATGTCCTCTTTAGACCTCATTTAGTTTCTCTACATTTTTTTGTAAAATAAGCATTCTCTATCAGACATCATAAGACATTTCTGTGTATAAAAGCAATATTGATTATGTAAATAGAATTCATAGGATTTGAAATATTTTTAAAAAAATATTTGACATTAATGTGTGTTCTTGAAATCTACTATTTATCTGCTTATATATATATATATATATATATATTATTAATCATACATCATTCTTTTTAACATAAAGAATTGTTCTTTGAAATAAAAAAAAAGTTTATTTTGCCTTTTAATGCTACTTATTGAAATATCAAATTGACTTTCGACATAATTGAAACTCTGGCTGTCAGTATATTTTTAACTTTGTATATGACCATATTTCGTCAGTATTTTTTAAATAACAAAAAATTGTAGCATTCAATAATTTAAAACTAACAGATAATTGGCAGAATCCTATAATCGAAATAATTCACTTATGCACATTTTTTTTTTTTTTTTTGCTTCAATTTCTTTTCCATTTCGAATTTGATTTAAATAAATGTTAAGACAATTTTACTCCTACTAAAATGGTGTATTGAAAACAATTGGGATTAAAAAATTTTGATACTTTTATATTTACAATTGTTATAGAAGTTTTATATTCTAAAATTTGATATATCTCTAGTTTTTAGTGCCAATTTTTCCATCATTATTTCAAATTCTTTTTGACTATATTGCAATCAGAGTAGTAATTAAATTATTTTTTTGTATATTTAGTATAAATTATAGCTTTGCATGATATAATATCCATACAAATTAAGTAGTTCGAAAGAAAAAATTATAAATGTAATAATTACTTTATTTGTATTATTAAAAATTCTAATATTGATGATAATTAGACATTGATTGATAATCTGGAACTCTCCTTTTAATTTTTACTAAATGTTTTTTGATGTCGATTTGGGCTTCATCCGGCTTACATGAATGATGCATTTCAGGGAGAATACAGTTGTCTTTTGTTTCCAGCAGCCGGACGTTTTGTTTCCAGCAGCCGGACTTTTCAGACGTTTCGTTAATGTAGCGCCATGTTACCACATTTTCAAGGTTACAGTGATACTTCCGATATTGATATCCGTTATAAACAGCTGATGGCTTTCCTTCTGATGTTTCGGAAACTTCAATACTGTTATTCATATTTAAAATCAGATCCAAATAACGGAGAGAAAAAAATCAAACACCCCGAGCACCTGATCTTAAATAAACTTTCGAAAATGCTCCCAGCATTCCTTGAGAGAAATTATCAGTTTTATCATGAGAAAAAAAGTGAATATTTCAAGAAAAAGGATTCTCAATCATCAATCATTCCCTTATCAATACGAGAAATGTGCATTCTTTATAGCCCCTTTTGATGCACGAGAAGTTTTTCTGCCAAACCTAATTAAATCCCAGTAAACCTACAATGTAAGCGAAAAAGACACTTTTTAATGAGTGAACGCAAATGCGACTTAGCGCAAGTTCCACAATTCCTAAAAATCATTTCAATGAAGAAGAAATAACAATAGATTCAATAGTTTCAAATTTATTATATTATATACAATAAATTTATGAATTCATACATGATTATATAGATTTGAAGCATTTTAATAGAATATAATTCTCTGAATCAAGTACCCGAAATGATTGAAAGTATTAGTATTTATCATAGTATACATTAGTAAAAATATATATCTTTATACTGCTTTAAAATTTGCAATCTCAGCAAGCCATTTCTTGTTAATAATGTCATATTTTCTTTATTTCGTTGTAGATCTTTTAATTCATTGTATCTTTCTTTTTTTCTTAGAGTTTCATCTGCAAAATTTGATAATATCTATTTTAAAGCTGAAAGCTGAATGAAATTATTTGAAATGCAGTTTTTCCGAAATTTAGTCTGTATATTGTAATCAATTATATTTTTCAAGAAAGATACTTATTTATAAATAATGAATGGCATAAAATAAATATCTAAAATACATTAACTTTTCTGCAAAACTGAGCTCTTTAAATATGTTAACGTAAAACCCGTCCTTCACGTCTTCTTTAAGGAAGAATTTGAAATGTCGAAAAACAGTTTTCTTGTTGCATTGTTCACTTCAAAAGAAAAATTGACCGACAAATTGAGCTTTTTCAGTCCATAACAGCCTCAAAATAAATCACTTAGCTTCGAGTATAAATTTAAAATCTACTGGCAATCTCATGTTCACTGTTTTGATATATTGAGCTATCCTAGATTGTCTTCTAAAAATTCCATTTTTATCAATCTTTTGGTGGAACAGTTTTTAAGCGAAACAAATAAGAAAACAACTCCATCTAAAAGCATTTTACAACATGCGTCACCATGCAGAGATTTAGAAGAATTGTCAAACCCCGTAAAAAAATCCTTTTTTGGTTTTCATATATTCCTTACGACCTTACGATTTCTTCATAAAATCCATAGACGAAATGTTTGCCGCTTCTTTCACCCAATACACTCTACCAAATATGAATTGAATATTTGTTTAGATCTTGAAATATGTTATGTCTGTTTCGGAATGTTTTACATCCAATGAAAACAATGACAGATTCAAAAATGCAAAATAAATCTAGTTCACTGATATAACAATTTTGGAATGTATTGGTTAAAAATTAAAAGAATGTACTTATCTTTTATTTCAACTTGTCCCAGTTATTTTATTTCCGACATATTTTTCTTCTTTTACCTGAAATTGAATCAAAATCATAAAATGGCTCATTAAAAATAATTCGAGGTTCGAGGATATTGTGTTCAAAAACCTTAGTTTTAAAAAATAATGAAAGTCTCAGAAAAACATATTGATGTAATTGATTTTTATTAACTAGAGACTGATCAAGTATACTTTATTTTGAAAATGAAACTTAAACGGTTACAATACAATCTCAAATATATGTGGCTGTGGGTTATCATCATTCTCATTGTAATCACACAAGGATATTCCGTCCCGCTTACTCATAAGGTATACGGATTTAATTTGAATGAGCAGGCCGCAATGACAGCATTGGCGGGTATTAAGATTGAGACTTAAGGATCATCACCGGCCACGGTACAACCCTTGCCGTCAGAATCATGTCCCATTATTGGTAGGAGGAAGTTGGCCCCCTACCATTTCTATACAGATTTGAGTGGCGAGTATAAATCCACCATACCGAAAGCTTCTCAACTTCATAACTGAAGGGCCTCCCAGTGGAAGGTATCCTCATTTTAATAAAATAGAATGGATATTTATTATTCTGTCAAAAAAAAATACGTTTCATGATTCCTAATATTGAAATATTTACTATGACAATAAACAAAATTAGATACATTGTAAAATATTAAAGTCTGATTAAGGTTAGAAAAAAATAAACCTGTGAGTTTCCAAAGGGTATGGAGAAAATTTAAGCCTTTCTTCTAAAGCTATAGCTTTAAAACGACTTCGATTTCTCCAGAAGCATCTGACCAAAATTGGGATATTGTGGTGGACCGGTATCTATCCTTTATTCATCTTCTTCGAATAATTTTGTATATCATTCAAAAAGTACTTTAAAGTATTTTTAATTTCTTGCACGTCAATGCAACACGTAAAATGCCGTTGCACGTTAATACAATACGTAAAAGTCCCGTATAATAAATTGTTTATTTCAGTATTTTCCATAAGATATCTATAGCAACCAGCGAACGGTTTGGATACAGTGCTTTGCAATTTTCCAATGCTGAAAAAATATCTGGTTTGATTGTTTGTTAAGGATGACTAAATCCAGGCAGTTTCTCTGATATGTCGTTATAATTAGATTGAAGAATTTTTGTCGTATGGGTCTGTTAATGTCACATTCCGACAAATTTTTGATAAAGCCTGCATTTACAAAAGTAAACAGTGTAATAAGTATCGGAGAATCAGTGCAATAATATATAAGTGCACGTTTTTTATAAAGGTTTCTTGATATACAGCTTACAAGTGTAATTTACAACATGAATGTCTCTTGAATATAATTGCAAAAACATTATCCATAAAGGACTATTTAAGTTGAATAATCTGCTTTTTCTATCAAATTTGACAGTACAATTCTTACACAGAATATAGATTGGTACAAAAAAAACCTCGAAATTACCTCATGTAATCTTGTATGCCATTGCTATATAGGAGTGACTGGAAATACCCTAAAAACAGCACATTTCAATTCTTTTAATTATATTTATTACGTTTATTACGTTATCTGAACGCTGAAAGCAATAATTTTATAAATTTCTTTCACTTCGTTTTAATGTAATAGGAGAATTTAAGCAATTGTATTTAGGTCAAAAGATACGAAATAAGTAGTTTTGGATTTTAATAAACAAATATTAATAGCTTTCTCACTTACTTCACTGGCATGATATTACAAAATATTTCATCGTCGTAATGATGCAGTGATAAGAAAAATAGTAAAACCTAAAATCCAATACTTGACAAAATGAAAAAAAAACTGTATTTAAAGACATTTTTATACTTTTGTTTTGTCATCTTGAAGCATTCCTTTTAAACATTCATAACAGCTTTAAATAAATAGAGCTGATTCAAAATTTTGTGTCAATAAATACAATTAATTTTAATGATGCTCGAAAAAAAAGCGATTTAATGTTAAACTATGCATAAAATGCTGATCAAAAAGAAATAAATCACAAATTAAACTTGTCTTAAAATTCAATATGAATTTCCAACTAATCCTTGTAGAATTAATTACTTTATATTAAATGTTCTAAAATGAATGTAGAAAATTAATATAAAAAAATGAATGAATACAGAAAAAGGAATTAAGAAAATTTCATAGAAAACAGAATATTATAATAAAGAGGTAAAATTTTATATTAAGTAATTCAAAATTTAGACGCATACATACACTTTGCTTTTGCCAAACCTCCCTTTACTAACCATAAACTGCCATTAGAAATGAAATTGTTTTGGATGTAATTCCGCCCACTCAGTTTTCCGTTTCCTCTAAGTCTCCTTGGATTGCTGTATTCCTCTAAGCACATTTCCTTTCCAGTGATGCGAAAGTAGTTATTTCCGGAAATATTGAATCACTAGATTGCAGGGAAAACTATTCCTCCAAAATAATTTAAAATCAATCCAGTTTCTAAATTGTGGCCAAGGTTGGAGACTTCGCCTACTATTCATCGCCTTTAATTATATTCATTAAAACAGTAAAAGAATAATTAACACTAGAAATCAGGATGAGCCTCCGGTGAAATCAATAAGTTTTCTCTATATCCAATCGAAATTAAAATCAAAAAATAAAAAAGTCAATTTAGTGTTTCATTACTTGATAAAATATACACAAAACAATTACTTTAATTGTCTTAATCATTAATCGTTAATTTTGGAGCATTTATTCGAATGAAAATGTCGACGTACAGATTAAAAGGAAGATAAACGACTTTATCATAAATGCATGTGCATTATACGTATTAAATTTTATATTCCGAGGCTCATATAACACATGCCCGTTTGTAGAGGTGACATTCATGTAACTGCAACCATGCTATTATCTTTGAGAATAGTTCACAAATTATAGCATTCTCGAGAAAGTGTTGAGCATTTTCCCTGCCAATAGCTGCTAATCTCTTGCTTCATAATAATAGCATCTTTCGTTACTATATCTATAAATATTCATTTCCAGTACTGAACAAATCATGAAAAAAGTATGTAAATTGTATCATTTCAAATATAGCAAATACATTCTTACTAGAAGAGGTACTCATCTAGATGGTCTACTATCCTATCAATAACATCTCGAATGTGATTTTCACGGATTAATTAACGATAGTTGTATCAGAAAACGTATCGTTAAAATTGAATTGAAACAAATAGTTATTCGCTAACAGAAAAAAATGCATTGTCAAATACAAAATTTTAAAAAATTTTGAAAGAAAATAATAGAATAACTTTAAACTGTCCTGTGAAGAGAGAATAGAATGAATTTGACATGGAACCCAATCTAATATCATTCTTATTAATTAGAAATTTCTCTTTTTTCCTTTATTCAAGCCCTTAACAATTTATAGAATTGTCATAAACAGATTAGAGCTCTTTTCGAATAAAATTCAAGTTTATATTTTCTTACAAAGCTCCGCTCATTGATCTTTGCTACAACCCAACATGAAAAAATATATAAATAAAATAAATCGTGAAAGTTAGGAACTTCTAACAAAACATTATCCTTGCTTAGTTTTATTCGCACAAATAAAAACAATGTCCTAGTCGATAAAACCAAAACAATGTTTAACTGATTTCACTGCACCATTTTGAATACTGATAAAATGCTGTACCCAAAATTATTAGCAAGAACATTTTTTTCAACTCTTAAAATAACTTACTAACCATGATGATTTTGGCGAATAATTAAAAATAATCCATTTAAAAGCGAATAACATATGTGACTGTCTTTAAAGAAAAAATTCAAAATTATGAGCACATCATTTTTTTGGTGACAACATGTGCAGGATTATCTAAAACTTCTTCAACAAAATTTGGTGTTTCAGCAAAGGAATGACCAGTCATTGTGTCATTTATAATACCAGTCATTATTAATACAAATTCCACTTTCTTATTTTTTGCGGAATTTGCTCACATATATAAATTTAAATAATATTACTTCTACTGGAATTTATACTCCTAACATAAAATTAATTTCCTTTGAATTATTTTTACTTTTAATTTTTCCGTTTCTTCTATTCTTTAGTCTTTGTGTTTCTCTTTTTATTGATTTGTCACTGTTACTTTTTTTGTATAACTGTTTTATCTTTTCTTTCAGATTTATTTTCCTTATATCTCTGCTAAAATTCTTCGAAATTTGTTTCAAAACGAAATTTTGATTTTCAGTTCTAAATTGAATTTTGTTAGTAGTATTTTATAAGTTTGTTCATTTCATATTTATATTTATGTATATTTATATTTTTTATCTCTGTATCTAGGTATTTATACTTTGTTCTCTTTTTATCCATTTTTATTTATTTATTTATTTTGTTGTTTCCTTGATATTGCCCTTTAATTTTTGTCTTAGAAATTTTTTGTACTTTCTTCTGTAAGCATTATGCTGCACATTTGTGGTGCACTATGCTCAGGTATAAATAGATTCCTAAAATAATATTTTGTTCAAGAGTTTATTTTTTCCCCTTATCCTGTATTACTACTTTGAAGGAGGAGGATACATCCTGAAATATTAATTTAAAATTAATATTATCAATTATTAATAGAACTTTTAAAAAAATTTCATTGTCAAATTTTTAATTACTACTCGAAAAAGATTTCAAATATATATACGAACCAGATGAATATAACTTTTCTTTCACAAATTGCATCATAATCCTTTGAAGATAAGGAATCATCAACTTTTTTATCCTCTGTAATCATCAGATGAAGAAAAATGGTAAAGGCAATGTCTTCTGTTTTACTAAAACCCTCCTTTTCCAAGGAGTCCTTATACGAATCTCGTTCTCTGGAAATAGTAGGTGATATAAAGTCTTCTTCTCTCAATGGCTATTTGATTGCAATGTTCCGCTTACCATCTGAGTGAAATAAATCTTTACTAAACCAGTGGGAGTGTTCTCTCCAAATCATACCCTCTAATAAAGATATTATTCCAGAAAATTCCAGAAATGCATGGATTTGGCGCATAATAAATAAGAAATATTGACTTTCGTGTGAATTTAGCATTTTTACTGAATCTATCGTGTGATCCATGGCGATTAATTTTTAGTATGGGATTAATTATATTCAAAAATCAAATTTCTATTTCAGACATGTTTTCCCGAAACAATTGAAATAAAAGATTAGACACAAAACTACACTTGTCATAAAATCTTATATCAAATTTAATATGTTTAAATTTGAGCTATCGCATTTACATGATTTTGAAATTACAGACTTCTTCTGAAAGGATTTTGCTCAAAATTTGATAGAAATCTAAAAATTTGATGTAAAGACTAATTTTAACCATCTAGCTCAAAGTGCTTTTTGGTTGTCTTTGTAATAGTCAGACAGACAGGTAGACATTTTACAAAAATTAATTTTTCGAACTCTGAGAGGTCTAAAACGTGGTGGTTCGACAAAATCTCGAGTTCGAATTTTTTTGACAATATTTCCTTTATACTATGAATATGAGAAAGTAAAAAGAAAAAAACATTTAGCAATAATTAGCAAATTTAAACATAGCTAAATGTAGATAGTTACTGTCACAAGTTTTGCACTTCAATAAAAAATGATATTTTATACCTTTTATGCTCAGGAGTTTATTTCCTTTCCTATTGTTTTTTTAATTTTATTCTGTAAGTTCATTCATTTGAATCGTTCATTAAGTGTTCATAGAAATTATGAAATTTCTATTTGCTTCTTATCTCCACAAATGAAACCAATTTACAAATTTTGAAGCAAAATAGTTTTGCAACCTCATCAAAATGGAGTTTGTTATTCTGATGTCATTATTATATTGAAAATGAAATTAAGCATCTCTTCTGGCATCTGACAGTTCATAGTCACAAACTATCCTGTAAGATAAAGTTTCTTCCCCTTTTCATCCTACAACATATTGTGCAAAAGTGCAAAATTTCATTTGGCGCACATCACCTAAGCAAAAATTGAGATTATTCGATTTCCCCACGAACAAGGGAGTATCATGAAATCCAATAAGGATCTGTGGTCCTTTTTCAAAATAAGAAATTTGTTTTATAATTAATATAAGGTTTATATGGAAAAAAAATTCTATCATGGATAGGTATTATTAAAATTTTGTTTAAAGAAATGTTTCTTTAAAATGTTTGAGTAAATGTAGCAATTAAAACTCCTATTCAAATAAACTACGCATCCTGTATAGATAGCTATCTATACAGGATGCAATATTTCTATCAAGTGCAATATTTCAATAATAACTACATATCTATTATAATGTGTCTTATTAATTTAATGAAATTTTTAATTCCTTAATTACAGACACTGCAACACTTCCTAAGGTAGAAAAGCACAATAAACTATTAAGAATTAAGACAGGTAGTTTAATAAATATGTCTCCTTTCTCCTTCTTATTTCATTTTCCTTTCTTGCTTTTTTTCTTGTATCTCCATATTTATTGCAAATAAAAGAGACAGAGAGAATATTTACTCACTTTTTCTTCTATATTTGTCAAAAATCTCAGCAGTTTTTTTCATAAAATTTATTGTAATAACATATTATTTAAACCAAGTATGTAATATTAGATTAATAATTGTAAACCATATACTTTTCATATTATTCGCATGCAAAATAGATTACAGTGTGTGTGTGTGTGTGTGTGTGTGTGTGTGTGTGTGTGTGTGTGTGTGTGTGTGTGTGTGTGTGTGTGTGTGTGTGTGTGTGTGTGTGTGTGTGTGTGTGTGTGTGTGTTTCATATTAATAAATGCTTAACAATGATCTATTTATTGCTTCAAAAGTCAAAGGATAGTTAAAATATAGATTTAAAGTAGAAGCAAATTCTCGGCATTCAAAATAAACAGTTATAATACAATTCATAGATAGAAGATCAAAATCGCTTTCAGTATTCCTTAATAATCAATTACAATACCTGGAGTAATTTGAAAAAATTTGAAAATCTAGTTCTTTTAAAGAAAATGAAATCTTAAACACAGAAATAAAAAAAAATCGTTCCTATTATGTTATGATCTAATAAAATCAACTAAAAATATAAGAAAGAATCAAGGAAAGAGTTTGAAATGTAACACAAGTAGTAATCATAATGACAGCTTATTACTTTTGTAATTATTGTGTTATGTTTTTGATAGCATGATTTCTTCGATATCTGATTTATGTTATCAGGCCAACGATGCTTCTTATCATAAAGCATTGAAATTCAAATTTTCTTCAAAAATATTTTATCGTTGTGCTAATATTAAAAATTATATTATTGCTATACATTTTTGATTAAAAATTTCATTCCGATCATCGACAGAATGCCTCTAATAAACATTTTTTTATTATTTTCTTTTTCAATAATTTTTTATTAATCTTGTTGTACATTGCAATGGCCTTAAAGATTTCACTGCACTTTATTATAATAAAAGTGGTACAGTCACCGAGTTCTGCCTTAAAAAAGATAACTTTAAATAGATGGCAAATCTGTAAAATATGTGTTAAAACTGTTATAACATTTAAATATATTTATGTAATTAATTTAGTATTTCTACTGAAAGTACAAGCAAACATTCCAGAACGAATTTAATCCTAACATTCCAGAACGAATTTAATCCTAACATTCCAGAACGAATTTAATCCTAACATTCCAGAACGAATTTAATCCTAACATTCCAGAACGAATTTAATCCTAACATTCCAGAACGAATTTAATCCTAACATTCCAGAACGAATTTAATCCTAACATTCCAGAACGAATTTAATCCTAACATTCCAGAACGAATTTAATCCTAACATTCCAGAACGAATTTAATCCTAACATTCCAGAACGAATTTAATCCTAACATTCCAGAACGAATTTAATCCTAACATTCCAGAACGAATTTAATCCTAACATTCCAGAACGAATTTAATCCTAACATTCCAGAACGAATTAACCAAAAACTATACTCAATAAAAACAAGTTTCAACTGACAGAAATATTTTGAGAATTCTTCAAAATAATATATTACTCAGAGCAAATAACCTGGAGGCAGAAACATCTCAATAACCAAATACTTTTTTCCAAACAGGATTCGAAATATTTTTCTCGCTCTAAAACAGATCACGTAGTTTTCATCATAGTTGCGGGACCTGTCTAACGTAAGCTTGTTCCTGGAGGTAGAAGCACAATTTTTTCTCCAAAAGTGGAGAATTTCCGTAGTTGAATAAATAAAAATATTGAATACAATATACTACTGTCAGAAAATCGCTTTTTATGCTTCGAGGAGTTGCCAGATATAAGATCCTAAGGGGATATTTTTTCTTTGGGAAGAAAAAAAACCTAGCAAGCTGAATAAGTTTTCTTTTTTGGTTATGATCTGAAATAATCTTCGATGATGCATCAATTTTCTGTGTTAAAATTAAATTAATAATTGTGGAATTTCAAAAAGAGTTAATTTTAGAAGACTTTTTCTTTCCTATTTATATGTGTATGGTTTAATTGCATCCTTTTTTAAATTAATTCGCAAGGTAATTATAAAAAATTATGTTGACAAATGATACACTGAAGGTCAATCTGTTCAAGTAAACGGAATGTAACTATTATTGCAAAATGGGCCTTCAAAAATAATGAGTAAAATAACAATTCATCTCTCGCAGTGATCGAAAATGTCAAATGTCAACACATTCTTCTTTCAAATTAGAATTTAGAAACATCATAGATAGTTTTAGAGTAGTACTTACAGAGCAAAAGACAACGATGTCAGGTAGAGGCAGAGAAAAAGATGAAAACAAGGATAAAGGAGCGAAAGAAGAGCAAAACATTTTCTTTGTTTCACATATTTACATGTCCGCTTTCACACGCGCTGAAATTTTCCGAACGAATGGAAAATAAGTGAAACACAACAAAATATTTTTCGTTTCTAAGATTTCAAAGATTTTATTAGTATCTCACATTTTTCATAATCTCTGCCAAACAATATTGTTTATTTTTCTTACTCTCTGGTATATTTAGTAAAGTAACCACCAATAAAATTCGCACTCGAGATTTTGACGAATCTCCACATTTTAGATCACCTTGTCTATCTACGACAAAGATAACTCAAAAATACCTTAAGCTAGATAGTTTAAATTTGGTATATGATCTTTATACCAAATCTTGATCAAATTCTGTACAAAGCAAGGCCAGCTGTTCGAATATAAGTTAAAACGATAACTACAAAGCGAAGAGAGTAAATAAATAAAATTCGGTATATAGGCTTAACATCTATAGTGTAAACGCCTGTCAAAGTTTGAGCCAAAACCAACAATGGACTGGCTGTGTGTCTCTATGTTCCAAAACATGTAAACGCGATCATTTAAAAACGCAGTGACTTAAATATATCTAATTTGGCATGGGATTTTATAGTTACAAGTGCAGTTTTGTGTCTAATCCTTGATTCAATCGATTGAGAAAAACGTGTTAATAGCGCAAATCCGACTTTCGCATATTATTAACTACATGCCAGTGATTAATCGCCAAAAACTCGCCAAGGATGGCACAACAGTTTCAGTAAAAAGGGAAAATTCCCACCAGAAGTTAATATTTCGTAACTATTGTACACCAGTGCCAGCAAGGTTTTCTCTATCATGACAATTGTATTAGAGAATATGTGAGAAAGTTCGGGGGTAACCACTTCCGCTAGCTTTATGTTAGGCTTGTTTTAATGTCATTAACGGGTTTTCTCTATGAAGATAATATTTCTGTTTAAAAAATGATACATTGTCACTTAAAGATTTTGAAATTATGTCAGTGTAAGAACTGAATTGCTATTTTTCATTTTTCGAACCTGTACCTTAAAATAACTGCACCTACAGTTTCACTAAGCTCTTGGAATAGTATAATTGCCTGAAAACTCATATAATAATAAAGTTTGTTTTATAATCACTATGTAAACAGCTGTAACCAATTCTATATCTAAAGCACAATTTTCCAAATTAATTTCAATAAATTCCTTTCTCAAATATAGTTTGTTTGGAATTTTAAACTAATTTTGTGTTACATATATTTATTTGATTTTTCTTTCTTTATTTGAAATTATTTACTAATTTGCTCATTTTTTTATTTATTATTAATTTCTTTTCAGAATTCTTTGGAAAGAAGACAATTTGATTTGTTGCTTCCTTACAATGATTGTTGTGAAAGAATTCATTTCGCCAGGATTTCTTGAGGGTTGAAATTATTTTCTGACTTATACTGTCTTAGATTATAAAGCATTGAAGATGGCTTATGACTGCGTCAAGTATGAAATCATATCCCGCCTCTCAGAGAAGAACAAATTTAATTCTGCCTAAACTTGCTCTCTAATCTACACCTTATAAACGTAAAATTTGTATTGCAAGCTAATATTGTTGACGTTGAGAGTGGAATGTGTTATAAATGTGTAGTAAATGAAGTAATATTAAGAACTGTAAACTTCTTTCAAGACTAATAATTAATTAAAATGTTTAGTTAACTTTGATTGTAAGACATGTCGACGCCAATCATGTGAAATCAAACTAAACTGAATTTTAACATCTAATGAGAAAAGTCCACGCTCATATGACCTCAGGGCGCCTAAGAGGCTTCTAAAGGAAAACGGAAGCAAACCCTCTTTAGACCTTGACCATGTTTGGCATCCCAATCTCACAGGTTAGCCATGCTTTTTATTTAAACTGTCTTAACCCATTTCTGTAAATAGTCTAATATTGTAAATATTGAAATATTTAATTTTATGTAATCTTAATAAATTAATTGTTTATTTAATTAGGTTATTATTTTTTCTTTTTCAAAATTCACTTCACCCCTAGACACAGTCCTACATAAATAAGCAATTTTGTTTGCTTTTTTTAATATAATTTAAGAATTGAACTCGTTTCGCTAAATTTGCCTTCAGATTGCTAATTACGAGCTCTACTATTGTATATCATATCTTAGGTATTAGATATTTCAATAGATTGTTTTTATTAAAAGATGTTTAATCCATCAAACCATGTATTTGGTTCTTTCTTATTCAAACATAAAAGATGGAATATGCGAATATTTTAATTCGATTAAATGTATCAAATTGAGATTATTAGATTATTTTCTCTTATGATAAATTAGTATTAAATATCCTTTAATCACCCAATTTTAAGCTGCTCAGTAATTAGAAGAAAATATTAAATTACCTTTTCAGAATGACCGAAGGTAGTATTTCCATACTTTCATTTTTGGCGATATATATTCATTTATTTAAGTCTTGGCTAAGTAGCTAAAGATATCATAAAGCTGAGTTTAAAATACTTACCGAAGTTTTCTTTCAATCATCTAGTGCTTCCGATTTAATTTTA
Organism: Argiope bruennichi; assembly: GCF_947563725.1. NCBI lineage: Eukaryota > Metazoa > Arthropoda > Arachnida > Araneae > Araneidae > Argiope > Argiope bruennichi. The sequence continues at coordinate 108,791,692 of NC_079152.1, read as the reverse complement.
ACTTATTATAAACAAAAGTGAATTTCCTATGATATTTAATCATGGATTGACAGAAATATTGAGCACTTAGTTAAGATTACCATTTTCAAACTTTTATCAAAAAAAGAAATAATTGCCTTCAAACAATTAGCGTCCATTTCTTATTCATATTTCCTTGTAAAGTATTCATGGAAGTTATGTTTAGTGGTAGTCATAATCCAAGCATAAACTTCTCAGAAATTAAAACTCTCGAATTACACGGTACTTTTATTCTGTATGGATTGTATAAGGAATTTCCTAAAATGCGAATGCCTGAACATTTTTAAGAGAACATTTTAGGAGGATAACAAAAATAATTAAAAACATAAAATTAGAAAAATCCGGGCTTTTTCAAATGAAAAATATTTGCATAAATCGTTGGAAAATATTTAAAATTAAAGAGATATTTCAAATTTTAGCTGATTGGAAATAGTTTCAAATAATGAGGGAAATAATGTAACGTATATTGAAGTAAATTTTTATGCGAGATTAATTAAAGTGGAATGTCTTTCATTAATTTAATTCCATTAATTCCCTTTACATAAACAAATAGTTTAAAATTCTGAAATGAATTAAACAGTCCGTCACTATCGTAAATTTAATATAAATGTTTTCCGAAAATTCATGAAACAATATGCACATAAAAGTTAATATAATTTATTAAGATCTTATTTTTATTTTTATTCGATTATGAACACAGCATTATGGTTATTTTGTGATTTCCAGAAAATAACAGCAAGAACTTAAAGATTAACCTATAAATTTTGAAAACAATTAATTACCAAAGCAATGGCATTAATCTTTCGACAAAAGACACTCCAACTGATTGGTAGAAAATATTTTTTCGGATTATATTCTTAATTAGCATTAAAACAGAGTTGTAACAAGAAGTCGTCGAATTAATAACCTTCCCCTGGATACTCCTAGTAATGGGTTGGGCTAGAGTTACCTTCAATCTGATATTGGGACGCACCTCCGTCCGAAATAGTTGAGCTAGAAATTACTCTTGATATGTATATCCACGATAAATCAAAGCCAACAATTTCAATACAACCACAAAATATATCTTCAAAGCCAAAAACCAAATATATATTGATATAGCTTGGATTTCGAAATTGGATATCAATCTCAGGTTTCTTCTTAACTCGTAATTGCTGCCCTCTTCTCAATACAGCTCATCACTTGTTTTAAATGATTACGCTATAATGAACATTTATCTACAGGACTGAATCGCATTAAATCGCAAAATAGTCTAAAGTTCCAAAATACAATAATAGCAAATATGTAATTTATGTTAATATTAAGGATGTCGTGTAAATTTATTATGGAAAAATATTTTTTCGAGGTTTTGTGTTTAATTTCTATTTATAAAACCCTATTTGCTTATTACCTTTAAATGTAAGTAAAGCAGAGTGACGGTTGTTTAATTTTTTGTTTTTATATCATTTTATATATAAATTACAGAAAAAAGTTGAGCATAAATGTTTCAATAATTTTTTAAACCTTTTTAGAGAGAGTTAAAATTTATTTAAAATTCTATTTGAACTGAAATTTAGAATTAAACATTCACTAAAATCACTTTATATCAAAACATTCCTGATCCAACAGATAAATACAGAATATATGAAATGTAATTTTAATCGAGCCGTGATCTATCTTTGAAATTTTATAGAATATCATCAAACATAGAGAAGTTAATTTTATCTGAAACGATCGATAGAAGTAAAAAAGTTAAATGAAAATACATTCGCTAAAAGTCACTTCGTATGCCGAATGTTATTCAAACAATATTAAATAAAGTTGGATGGAAAACCTTTCTAGAAATTTCCAATCTGAAAATAAAATGGTTTAAAAACAATTTTTCTCAGAATAAGACTTTAATGGAATAGACTTTCAAAGTGAAAACCTTCATTAAGAATACAAATATGAAACCTAGTAAAAATAATTTCAGACGCAGATTCTAGAATTATTTTATTATTATTATTTGGGAAGTATTTTAAAAAAAAAAAGGATAGTGACTTTAATTTGACTTCCATTCATGCTCTTCCTTGTTTTACGCATTTGTAGCGATATCAAGTGAACCTCTACCCTGATAAATTCGTGAATTTACCGTCCAGAATTCAATGACGAAATTTTTGAAAATTATAGAGCAAATTACGAAGGGCCAATATTAGGTTAAACACTTTTGCCCATCACAAAAAAGTACTTCTTTTCAGTGATATTTAGGTGACAGATTGTTTAGAAAATATATTAAAATATAAAATCCTCAAAGGGTAAGAATTTATATGGCAGATCGATCACGGAAGATGCTAGATACGGGATGTATATTTTTGCTATAATTCATTTTCTTTTAATATAATCGATTTTATTCGAGATCTATTATAAATTATCTCTGTCATTTAAATTTTTATCTCATCGTAAATTCTTATCTTCAAAAAAGTGTTAATTTGTAATAAACATGCATAAATCATTTTGATAATCCAATTGAGACAAATGTGTTTAAAACTGTATATTCACTCTTCTCATAAATTTAATTTTATCAAATTTTACAATATAATATAGTAAATTCACAGATACACAAATGAGAAACTGCCGATATAGTGGCTGTTTTCACTTCTTGTGTTTGCATATTAAGATCATATGTTCGAGTTACCTTCACTACAATGAGGGAACTTAGATCTATAAAAAGTTTGTACATGCATATTATGCATTTATGTATAACTTTTAAAATGGATCTTTTAAATGATAGTACATATTTAGCTTTATTTATATATACATAGATTACATGTACAAACTCGCTCACTGCGTAAAGGCACTTAATCCTATTGGAACATTGGAAGATACATATCTTTTTGAAAATTTACTGTCTGAAATCAAACTAACTTTTATCAAAACTAGAAATGGCAACTCTAATCTTGTCCTTTGGTATTTCGTCATAGAAAGCACATTTGAAAACTATAAATCATATTCAAAGAGCATTTGACTTCTACTTTACTAAACTAAGTTGTTGTGCATCACACGTCATAAACAATTCATGTTGCTATATCTCATATACGTTCAGGAAAATATTTTAAAAATTGATTCCAAGATGGAAATTTTAAAATTCTGAAGGTAAAGTTTTCATAAGAAACATTTACCGTCATAGGAGTCTCTCCGATAATGGAGAATCGATCACGGAAGACTTCTTAAATGCCGAAGTTATTTAAATTTTCATAATTGTTTGTGTCAAATACTTTCCTTTGAACTTAAAATTTAATAGTGTGCGTCGAAAAATTCTTAAACTATTGCATTTTAAAAGTTTTATCTAAAGGGATTTCGAAATATCTTTGGATGAATATTTCATAAATAACTTGTTTGTACAAACCTGAATAAATAGCAAAATTTTCAGTCAGAAAAAGTTGGGTTGGGGTAATCCGTAAATAATGATAGGTTTCATAGATTATAGGTGTTATTTTAAAGTTCAATATATATATAAAAATCAAACCCATATTGGTAGTTTCATTGTTAGTACTACTACTGGCAATTAGTAAAAGTCTTGCATTGATTGAATATACAGCTTTCGTTTTCGAGTTATTTGTCAAATATAAGAGAAAAAGGCATTTCAGTCACATTTTACTTTGCTATTTCTGGAAAAGAAATTTTTAAAAAGTATAAATTTTAAAAAAAAACCTTGTGAAAACTGTATATGGAGGATGAACTTTAAAAATAACGGCGGCATTGAAATTTTTGCCTTCATTCATTCAGGATTTTTTTTTCTTTTTACTCTCGAAGATATTCTTGACTTTTGTAAAGGTAAAGGTAAATTCCAAAGGCAAGACCTTGCAATTCAGCTTAGTTTTAGTTTAGTTATATTAACGTCCCGTTGTAGAAAAACACTAAGGCTATTTTGGGTCGGACCTCGTAATTTTGAACCGTGGTCAGATGACGAGGACAACACCTGAGCTGGCACCGCTTCTCCCCACCGCACCGCACAAATGGGAGGACGTTTGGCCCTGACGAATTTAACGTGCAACAGACCCCCTTACACAACGGTTCTTCGGTGGAACCGGGTCTCGAGCCGGCTCACGAACCGAGACCTTATCACCAGGCCACCGCGTCCCTTGTAAGCTTCAGTTGATGACGAAATCATGGTAATAACTAATACAAAAGCCACCGAATCTCTTTGCATCACATATATGCTTTGAAATGTGTTTAAAACGATTTGCCATTAAGGAAAATTTAGAAATTTGACATGAACTAAAAAATTTCACTGAACAAAATTTGCAGATTTGTGGATGAAACAATATGAAAGTGTTTCCACTTTAAAAATTTAATTACTGGATATGATAAATATTACTGGATATTTTATAAAAAAAATACCTATTACTGTATATTTTATTAAAAAAATCAATGAAAAATTTCGCAATTAACAATGCAAACCAGCACAGTCAATTCACCAATATAAGATTATCTTATCAATGTGATGGATTGCAAATTAAATGCTTTTTGAAATCTTTCCTCTAAACCAGAACGTCAACACAGATATATTTACTAACCAAACAAGCTGAGCAAACCAATTAAGGAAAATCTCCCAAGATTGAAAAATAGGAAAAATACTATACTTCTTGATGGCAAAGCGTAAACATCTACATCATTGATGGTTTGGTAAAAATAGTAGAAACTTGATTTTTGATGTGCTTCCGTATTTAACGAATAGTCCTGAGTCTGCTTCATCAAATGTTTTGTTCTGTAAAAATTTCAATAAAAGTGATGATGTACAATCAACTTCGTTAAAAGTTTTCTGGAATCCAAAGTTTTATGAATGATTCAGCCTTAACTGAGAAAATTCATACATCACATGCGCATGAATTGTCTTGATTATAGATCAAGTAATTAATATTGAATGGCGAAATAAAATAAAGCATTCTTTTGTGATAATTTTAAAAAATGCACATTTTCTTTTCCTTTTTTGGGAAGACTAACTATTGCAATGGTTCTCGTGATAAGATTTTGGGTAAAATTTCTTCAATTCTTCACCAATTATAACCAATATAATATGCATATAACGCTTTGCCTTTGTTATCTCATGAACATGATAACTAGAGTAGTTTTGTCTGGGTTTTAACTGGCTTTGAATATGCTGTTAGAAATGTAAAAATCTCGGACGACTTCGTGAATGGCCCATTTAGATCAAAAGAGTTGGGAATGGTGAAGAGTTGAAATTCTCATTTCCCTATAACTTTCTTAATATTGAAGACAGAAAAATATATTCAATTAGCCAAATTAGCGCACTATTAAGACGTACAACTTTTGTATTTAAAGTTTTTGAATAGCTGCGATATCTTACACGTTAGGAGCTAAAATGTGATTTTCAAATCCTAATTTTGACTGAGCAATTTATATTGCCAGATAGTAGCTTAGATGTAATGTTCAGCTTTCCGAAAAGAATTTTATTTTATATTTCTCTTTTTACTTCTGAATTATATTTATTGTCGATTCCTCTTTTACTTAAATTGAGAGAAGGAAGACATTTCCTTAGTCTTTCTCCTTTTCATGTATGACCTTTCATCAATAAAATAAATAGTTTACGGATTAACAAAATACATAACCTAATTCCCAAAAGCAATAGATTCGTTTATATTTTTGTTAACTTTTCCTGCAAATAACGAAAATTCTCTTTTAAATGCATATTTTCCAAAAATACATTTGTCAAAACAAGGCAAACAGTGCATTTAAAATTGTTAACTTATTTCTTGTCCAACTTTAATAAACGTAAAACTTAATGGAACTAATATGAAAATAAATAGACTCATCACCAGAGAGTAGCTTATGTGTTCATGGAAGCTTAACAAACTTAATCCCCATAACCGATGACTTTGGATCAGTTATTTAATCGATTAGTGTTTTTGCCGAATAATGGGAAAACGATGCGTTATCATATTTGGATAACTTAAATTACTACATTTTCTTCAAGTCTCTTATTGAATCGATTCTGAATTTTCTATCGATAGTTTTTGAAAAATGGTTCCACCTTTTCATTGTCGTGGATGCTAAAGAATTAAGAGAAGATTTCTGGAATAATTTTCGAATTTCTTTTATGCTTTCCAATACCTTCAATTACTTTTATAATGCTATCTAGCTGCTTGTATGATTTAGAATTTATTAATTAGGAAAAAAGTTCATAATATTTGCTTCTCCATTTCTAATCGTATAAAAATTATATCTGCATAAAAGAACAAAATAGCATTTTCGATTTCAGTGTTATTATTGAAGTTTGCAGTTTGGCCGAAAATTGAATTATATTTTTTATTGATTTCAACCATTACGTTATTCACCAAATTTTCAATTTAATGAAAGAATATTTGCTTTTATATGATGATGCTTCAATACTGAGCTATATTATATGTGCAATTGTTGTTGTTACTTATCCCCCTTGGTTTGAACACCAATTCAAACCAAATCCATATCGAGGAAAGAGGGGTGCAGTAGCTTCTGAGAATAAAGACCCCTGAGCACCCGAGGGCAGAAGTCTGACTGTACCCCATATAAAGATGAAACTCACACACTCGCTTGCACAACCCCTTTTTAGAGGGGAGTGGATCCATCACACACCTCACAGATAGAAGGTAAAAACAGGGTAAAAAACAACCATGCCCGAACACATGACCCTAGGCCAGGAAGCCGGCATATGCAATTGTCCACGTACATTATAGGTCTCCGCTGAAATAGAATCTCAAATCAAATATCATTTGACTTCAAATACCAGAGTCAATTAGACGTTCTAATTAGACATTAATAAACGCAGTTAAGGTCGAAATACTTTTTGAATAACAATTTACTGTGCTTTGAAATATAAGCTAAAATTATATTAATTTTATGATATTATTTTAGGATCATATATTGTCTTTAAATATGCAAGCATGTTGTTTTAAAAAACGTTGACTGTTGTTTTAAAAAACGTTGACTGTTGTTTTAAAATTTATATTCGTTTACTACATTTTCATAAAAGAATTGATTCTTAACAAAGAAATGAAAAGAGCTCTCTGATCAGTTCATGGTTAAAAAGCAAAAAAAAAGGGCATTCCCTTTTAGGTTTTGAATTTACATTCAATCTGATTGCAATCTTTTTTTTTTTTTTAGATTCCAGTTTTTTTACAAAGGGAATGATTTTTCTTCGTTTTCCCAGGAAAATTTGTTTACCAGGTAGATATAAATGTTGAAAAAAGTAAGAAATTGCTCATTAAATTTCTTCTGTTTTTCTTATCAACCTAGAACAATGAGGAATTTTTACACAATAAAGTAATTTTTTCCGTTTACAGTTACAAATTCATCTAGTGGGAGTATGTTAGGAAATATGAAACAAAATAAAGACGCGAAGTAATGCAGGCTATGTCAAAATGAATGTTCCAATTTAATAGATGCAGTATACAAAATGTAATAAATGCATTCATTGTTTGTTTGTTTGTTTCTTATGGCACTTGCCACTGACAAGCCCACTGTTACGAAGACAGCGATTTAAGCCTGAGGGGGAACGTCTCTTATTTTTTATAGCAGCGCCAACTAGGGCCAAGAGTACGACTTTGCCACTCACGCATCACTCATTCGCTTGCACAACTCCTTTTTACAGAAGGGCACATTCACACATCTCACAGATAGAACAACAGAAGAACAACCATGCCCAAACCGGGACTCGAACCCGGGACGCCCAGATCACGGGGAAGACGCGCTACCCCTATGCCAGGACGCCGGCAAATGCATTCATTAAAAATGTTAACACATGCAGAGGTAATATAAGTAAGTTTTGAACGTACTGCTCACAAATGTTCAATATGCATTCCTTTTGTTATACAGTTATACATCAAGCCTGAGATATAATTCTTGCAAAACTTTCAACAGCATATCTTTGTCGGTGCCGGTGATAGCAGCTTAGACACGTTCTTTCAGGGTAATTGGGAACGCATCGGGGTAGTTATAAACGAAACCGTAATTAAGACTGATTAATTAAAAAATTAATTTGGGAAAAAGGCATCGTTTAATGTTTCCGTTAGAATATGATTATATACCCATATAAATCATGGTCTTGTTTACCTTCTTATATGAAATTTTAAATTAAATAAAATGGCTGTTTTGTCAAAATTCTTTCCCTACTGACACTACATGCCAACAAAAGAATGCCATTGCCATCAAGCTTAACTGTTCCAACAAAATTCTAGGATTAAGTTCCTAATTTTTTTCTATCTGTATAATTATTCACCAATTACAACAAAAAATGCTACATTTCCTCTACTAATCTCGTTTCATTGCTTTCATTAAAGTGAATCAAAAACATGTTTGAATACTTTATAGAACTGTTTTTCTACAACATGTTGTGTTGAGGACTCGTAAAAAATTTTTATTATAAGATTGTAGTGAAACATAACCATTTTCTAATCTCTCTTTTAGAAATATTAATAATATTGAATTTCATTCAATATATTCCAAAGTGGATTGATCAAAATATATTGTACACTTCAAGGCAATCATTATTTCTTTCTAAAAATAAATTAACCAATCATGCTACATATGTCAGGAACGAATTAATTAAAAAAACATTAAAAGAATTAAACTGATTCATCTTGTTACAAGCGTATAGATAAAAAATGCAGACCTTCAGACCAAAAGTTTTAATACTTTTTCACATGCTATGTAAAATTCAGTGTTCAATTCCTGATAACATATTCCGAATAATTGCATCTCAATGACTTGCAGAAAGATTTTCTCATCATTAATCATTATTTTATACATTCTTACAGCGATAATATACAAGAATTATTTACAACGTATATTCTTTCACTGTTTCTCAACCCAAGTAATTTTTGAATGGTAAAATAAATATGTCATGAAAGTTATATACATAAGTAATCTATAAAGATTTAGATACACATTTCAAGCGTTCTCTTCTCTCACAAACTTAAGACTTAGAAGTAAAACACAAACATTTTTCTTTATGTTATTTTATACAACATACATTTTATAAAGATAAAAATTATCATTTTCTCACTAGCTTCTTCAACAACTTCTTAATTCGAATAAAAAAAATGATGCATAGCTAACAAATATTGTTGGCGTATTTCTTTTCCACAAAATAGGTCCCTTATGTGAGATATAAACAAGCATGTGTGTGAAGAGCTCCTACATTCTGTTATAATAATTGTTCGCATCATTCCGTGCTCTATCTCGATTGTATTCCTCACACGCTTTTATCATACCAAAAGCTTTGAATTTGAAGGACCCGTCAATTCTTCTTGAGTGCTCCTTCTAATCATGAAGTCAAAATTATGATAAAAAGAATAGATTTCTGAATAATAGAGATTAGAGAATAGAGATTATATATATATATTAGTATTTATGAATGTTTTACAATCGCCTATCTTAATATCTGTTTAAAGTCTTCTACTATTATTTTCAAAAATTCAGGAAATTTATTAACTTTTTTTTTAATTTTTGAAATCTATAAAATGTTATTTATGTTTTATTTCTTTATAGTTGCAAATCCTTTATTGCCGTGGCATGTTATAACAAAACATTTTTACTACTTAACGATTTTGTGTGCACCTAATATTGAGAAAACCATATCTTATGTTGTTTTTGTTCTTTTGTTCTAATTTATTTTACTTAATCATTATTAAATAAAATATAAAATTTTGAATCAATTTTAGACTTATTTTTAATGTCAGATGTCATTTATTTTAAAATACATTTAGATTGAAAGACTGTAGCAGTGTTCTTAGATTTTTTTTTTTTTCAAGAAGACCTTAATTTGTTAAATCCTTTTATAAAACACAAGATTTACAGATTTTGATACCGAAATCAATTTTAAAGTGATTCAACCAGTACTAAGTAATTACATTAGAAAAAAATGTTCTTGAGAATTTGATTATATTAGCTAGGCTAACAGTCCTATTTGAAACCACACACAATTATTATTGCAATTACTAAAACTTTTATTGTAAGGTTTAGATGTCGAGAACAATTATTGATACAACCTTTTCTAAGGATATGCACTTGGATTGAGTATAAGATAGTGGAATCGGGTATTGAAATCGTATAACAAATTACTCTGCCATTAAGAATAATATTTCAATATAAGAAAAAAAAATTTCAAAACTGACACAGTTTGAGAAATTTTTCTTTCAAGTGTAATATACTATCTTGTATATTTTAAAGGCTTTTCAAGAATGCAAGAATTTAAATTTTTATTATTAGATGTTGTTGTTAAATTTCAATAAGTATCAGCATGGTTCTTGAAGATAACACATTTATTAGACATACAAAAGAAAAGGATCATGGATCGCACACATCATCATGCTAAGCAGTTCACGGGAGGAATGCGCAGGAATGAAGCCAGAAGCGTAACCACACAGCGACGCATGCTGTGTGTATTCTTACGCGAGAAAAAATAGTTCACTCGCGTCATCCCCTGCGAGTGATATTTTTCAAGCATTTATAATAATACACACAAAAAACAAATGCACACAACAATACAAAATTAACATGTACATACAAAAATTAAGAAATTGTACAGCTTCTTATCAGAGAGGCTCATATGGAAAACTCTCATGGTGGTGTGCAGATTCTATTATAAAAATTGCGAAAAAAAAATTGGATTATAAATGGAAGAAGAACCTTTCTTAGAGAAATTAACAAATGCTTAAGATGCAAGAGATACAATTCTAGGAACATACAGACCCAACCTATCGGTCTGCCTCAAGACAGAGTAGAAGAATCAGCTGCGTTTGAAGTGAGCGGCGTATATTTAGCTGGACCACCTACGCTTAAGGGAGGTAAAAAATGTTGGATAGTTCTTTTCACGTGTGCAGTGTATCGAGCAATACACCTCGAACTGACATTGTCACTTGATACTAGATCCTTCCTCCTTTGCCTTCGGTGGTTTATAGCCAGACGAGGCCGACCAAAGGTTATTTACACCGATAATGGCACTAACTTTGTAGGAGCTGAAAATTTGCTGCGAAAACTGGATTGGGATGTGATCGAAAGAAAAACTCCTATCCAAAGAATAATATGAAAATCCATATCACCCTCTGCACATTGTTGGGGTGGGTTTTGGGAACGGATTGTACAAATGGTGAAAACATTTCTTAGACGTGTTTTAGGGAATGCCTGCTTGCAACATGTAGAGTTAGTTACTATCTTATGTGATTGTGAGACGGTGATTAACTCCAGACCTCTTACGTACTTATCCGAAGATCCCAATGACCTCATATCGCTCACTCCATCAATGTTTATAAAAGATATTCCAACATTGGGAGTGCCCGAATTAGATAAACTCTACACTATCAATGTTAAAAGGCGTCTGAAATATCGACAAAATCTGAGACAACACTTAAAAAACAGATTTCGCAGTGAATATTTAGGTATATTATTACAACCACGGAAGAAAAGCAGTTATTATGAAGTAAAACCTGGAGAAATTGTCTTAATTGAAGATGATTCAAAGAAAAGATTAATGTAGCCAATGGCTAAAATTCTTGATGTTTATGCAGGTAAGGATAAAAACGTTAGAGTAATGCGATTGGAAACACCAAGCGGTGAGATTGTACGTCGTGTAAGTCGGATTTATCCCCTTGAGATAAAATGTACAGAAGATGAAAGCTGTCTTAGTGAAAAACCTCTTACAACAAGAAGAGGTAGAACTGTAAAAGTGTCTTCAAGACTTTTGAGGACTTGAACAATGCAAATTACTTTGTATCCAATGCTTATTTACCTTATTTGCTGTTTGGTTATTAACGAATAACCAAACGTGGGAGTGTTCGTTAAATATCATAATCTAAATCTGTTAATAGACATTTAGAAGACGATTCCTTTTCAGGCATTTTATAACTACTACTATTTTTATTTCAATTAAAATATTGTTAAAAAGTAAAACCAAACGATTTTTTCTTTGATAAACATATTTTATTAATTTTTTTTTGTATAATAGCTGATAATCAATTGTAAACCTTTTGTAATCTGGCAATGTTTGTAATATATGCTGTTAAGTTGAAAGAATAAGCAAGCCGATGGAATTCTAAAATGCTTGGAATATTATTTTAGTTTTAAGAATTTAAGATACTCTGCAAGCTATAGCTTGAGGCTTAAGAAAAAGGGTAGTTTTCTAGAAAGCATGCAAAAGTTAGTATTTTGAGACCCTTTTCAATTTAATTGAAATATTTTGGCCTTGGTGATTTTCGAATTCATTTTTAAACAATTTTATTCGTGTATGGGGTGTGTGCATGAAATCGTGTATAGAAAGTTGAATTATAATTTTTTATCTATAATTTAATTTTAATTAATTGAAAATAATAATAATAATGTTGGTGCATCATTAACAAAAAATGTACTTTTATATCTTCATAAAGTTATCTCTTTAATCATATCAATTTTAATTGTCATATACTTCTTCAATTTTTGAAAATATGGAATATTTAGAATAATATAAATCATTTCAATAAAATTTAATCAGTTTTTATTGTTTTGGCATATATTTCATCACGTGTTTTCCACGAAATAATTTTCGCACTTTCTAGCAAATCTGATTTTTTTTAAATTTACTTTTTTTATTGTATAAAATTTTGTGTTGGTTTTATTAACAAGGATTTCTAAGGTATTAATTAAATTGTCACAGATTTGTAATATTGTGTCTCATCGCAGTCAATGACACTGTAAGGAGGAAAGTTTTAAAGATTAACGGATGCGCAATGGATGCTGGATCAATGACCACGGACTGTGGTGAGAAACTTGGCATACATTTGGCCACAGAACGGAAATTTCTGAAATTGCTGGAATTTTGGCGATATATTGATTACTAGCGAAGATTCTATATCCTTCTAGAACATTCAATGCCCTTCCACAGGAGCTATGAAACACGGAGACGCGAAGTCGAGAATTAGTAGTCAAATAGAGAAAGTATAGTTGAGAGATTATATTTTAAATGCTTTGTTGCTTGTGTGCTGCTGTTTATATCAAGTACTGTTCTTGTGTACGCTTTGTTACTAAGTCTTCGTCTAAAATAAAGCATTGTTTCTTCTTACCGATATAATTGAATTTTTTTTAATCCTTTACCTATATCACGAATATTTACGACCGATATACTGAAAGATCATACAGTCTATTGTTGAATTTTCTTATTCAAATATTTCCCTTTCTCTAAAATGATCATATAATGCAAACGAAATTACATATGAAATCTTATATAATCTTAATAATTAGTTATATTTTTTATAAGAAAGCTAAGTTATCACGTTACACAACTTGCAATTAAATACTCAATGATAACCCAATGACACTACATTTGGCTTGATTCCAAGAGAAAATTCCATATATACAATAAACAAAACTAGTGAAATACTACTAAAACAATGTAAATAACTCTTTGAAAATTTTGAAAACCTGCTGATGGTACAATGAATATCCCTTTACGCATGAGATATTTCATTGCAATTGAATAAAATAGTATTCCCGAGGGAGCTAGCAGGTGCCAAAGGCAACTAGTATAAACATATTGTTACGGAAAAGTTAATCTAAAAAGCAAAGTTCAGTGCAGCTGGTATACAGTCTAAAAAGTTCAATTATAAATAGCAACGCTTTATTCAACTCAAAAACACAAACACAAAGACAATAATATACCGCCGGAGAATACACAAAAATAACGCTTGCAATAAGCAGCAGCAGCACATAAGCATCAAATAGGTCAACCGTAGTTAGAAATGCACTCGAAGGTATACTAGAATCTCACGAATTGTCTTAACTGAATTACTCGCTAAACTTGAAAATATTTGCCGTCTCGCTATTCGATCAATATTGATTGGCCACTAACTTTGTTCTCTACGTAGTTTCGGTCAAAAGACAGCAAATGCTCTAGAAAAATGATCTTATCTTCGCTCCTAATCTATATATTGTTAAAACTCTGACGTTTTGACAATTTTTGATTTTGTCGCCAAAATCACCTAACACATTAAATTTGTCGCCAAGGCTGGGTATCACTAATTCAGCATTCATCAGAGCTATCTGTAAAATTATTTTCCTTGCCAGGAGCCATACTGCTCTGGAAAGAAACATCATAAATTCGTAATAATATTAATTAAAATATTAACAAAAGTATTATTGAAAAATCTAAAATATTTTTTAATTCTTCAAATTGAATAGTACGGCAACAGCATTAAAAGTATCGATACAATAAAATGTGAATTGCAGCACACTTCTGTGAGTCGTTTTTAGTTATCCATTTGGTATGACATGAATTTTATAGGAAAATTTGTATTTATTATAAATATAACATTACGTAAATATTTTAAACTACATATTTGTAAAATGTAATGTAATGAACACATATAAATAATTACTAAACATACATTTTATATCACAATTCTATAATTTTTTAAAAACAAATGCATCATTTGAGCTTTCCCATTCAAAATTTGATGACTTTTCAGATTTAACAGAAAGAATCCATAAATTTATTAGAATTTTTAATCTACTTTCTTTCAAACATTTTGAGATCTCATATTTATTTAAGGAGTAAAATTTGAATAAAATTTTCTACTAATTATTGAAATTTCTCTAAACAATTCAAATAATGATGATACTTTGAATAAATTTTAATTACAACCCTACCCAAACTGATTCATTGGGATATTTTCAGTAGAAAATATATTGAGTTCTGAAAGGCTGCGACGACCATTAAAGGTTATCGAAAATTGCTGAATCTGTAAAGTTTGAATTTGGAAGAAATATTCATTCAAAAGCTTGCAATACTTTATTGTTTTGAATATTGTCTCACTTCTAGTAACAATCTACACTCGGAAAAACTTTTCATTAATTATTTATTTTTACAATTTCCTCTTAAAATTCGTTCTTTTCCCCACGCCTTTTAGAAAAAATGAAAAAAATAAAAATTCTTAAATAAAAGGTGAAATTTTGGTTAATGAAGATAATTAATTACCGAATCGTTTTATTTCGACATACGAAGCAGAAAAACCAGAAAAACAACTATCTATTTTCAATGAATACTGCCCAAGGCGGTAATAATTAGAAAATGTCTTTAGGAAATAAGTTGTAATTCCTAAAAAATAAAAAAATTTCTAACTGATTTTTAAAAAAAAACAGAGAAAATTTCAATAATTCTTTTGCAAATACTGAAAATTTCTTTAATAGTTAAGTCTTTCCAAAAAGTTTTTCTTAAATATTTTCAAATAAACCAAATTCAAAGGAAAGATTCTTGAACTAATTGCTCTTTAATGATTAATTAATAATATGCTATTACTACCTTATTTTAATAACACAATTGCAGTGTTTGTACATTATTTCTTATTAAAATACTTTTGAATGGGGTTATTTATCATTTTTTTTTTCAAATCTCTTCTATTTACGCAATATATAATTATTGAAAAATTCTGTAATAAATTCATAAGATATCATACTATTTCATAAAAATGCTTAAATATATGTGGTTAATAATCCATTTCATTTTAAATATTAAAATCGTGTTTCTTAGGAAATCAAATATAATAAGAAATCAAATGCTTTAGACTTTTGTTAATTTTTTTAATTATGATTCTAGAGATTTTTTTCCTAAATGCAATTTATGAGTGTCTTTAAAAGAAAATAAATATATTTATTAAACTTTTTATATTTTTTATTTAATATTTTCATTTTTTTGATAATTACTTATTTTTTAAATAAACTCTATAAACAAAAATGGGAGTTTTAATCTTATATAATGCGTTCCGTTTTAATCACAACGAGACTTTTATCCTAAATTTAATATCGTATAGAAATAAAATATGTTTGGAGCTTCAGCTATTCTTATTTTCTTGAACTAAGTTATGAAATCAAATTACTGGATTACAAGATTCAGGAAAATAATTAAATTTCCTTCAGAAGGAATTTTTATACAAAAAAAAAGTTGTAAAGTAATATTTAATGTGCTCTTTTTCATTACTCCAATAACTTAATATCATCAAAAGCGTTTTTCAAGCAACAATTAAAAAAAATTCACCGTTGAGTGAAAAATAAGATTTAAGATTTAAAAGATAATGATTTTCGGCCCATTTTTGTAAACAATAATAAAGTTGGATAATATGTATCTTTATGATTTATATTTATAAAAAATAAATATATTATTAAAAATTATTATTTTATAATATAACGTTAAATTTTATATCGTTATTTCTGTTGAAAGGTGTTTTTTTAAAATGATTTTAAAGGACAAATGAAGATATATTTTGTTGTCGCAGCATATTTACTTAGAGTTAATAACAATTTTTGAATTAATTAATTCTAGAAATGGAACTTATTAACTTTCATACTCATATATAAATATTTGTAAAGCATCATGAAATATTATAAGAAATAATAAAAAAATTATAATAAAAAAATGTAGCCATAAATATTTGATAAGAATTTTTTTATTGTTTTAACAAAATTTCACATGATTTGAGGTATTGTAAATGAAAGGATGGAAATAATTTATTTCTTTTTCCATTGAATGTTCCATTTCAGTTGTAGCAATTAAATGATGTTGATATGTTATGTTTTCGTTTTAGTCAGCATTTAGAATTTTTTTATTTTTCAAATTATTTAATTATTTACATTGTGCATACATGTCAGAATTAAATTAATTCTTTTATCCATAAATCAGAAATTAGATGATTTTGCAGATAGATTTGTTTAAAATATTTTTTTTATAATATTCATAATATTATATGCAGTGTAGTCAATTTAAATCACAACATTAAACTTGATTGTGTTAATTGAAATTCTTAAAGCTTAAATAGAAACTGAATTGGATATTCAAATTATGGTTCAAAAATTTCATATTAATTAAAAATATAAACAATACAAAATAATTTTGAATGCTTTTAGATCGAAGTAAACGAGATTCGTAACACATAGTTTTATTAATTTATTATTATTCATTAAAAGTTGAAACACTCTTCTTTTTTTTATTTCAAAAGTATTTTATTAAAAAAAAGAAGAAATGAATATGCAACGGAAATTTGATCAAATACATTCAATATATTGCAAATAATTTCTTTTCGTATATATTCCTACCAATAATTATTCATAATTCTCAAAACTTTGAAAGTTTTGAAAAGCAGTTTTGTTGAAAAAACTCTTAAGTCATATTATGAATATCCTTATATGCTTCTAACTTATCAACTATCATTATGAAATTACCTATACAGAATGAAAATATTCATTCAACAATACTCGCTAAAGACATGCTTAAAAGAAAATTTAAGCATGTCTTAACTACATTGAAATTCATGACAAAACTAACAACTGAAGAGTTTATTAAAAACATCTTTCCTTTGGGCTCTTTACGTTTTTAGAAATCCATTAGCAAGATACGAGCATAATGATGAAGATTTAAATATAAGTAGCCCAAAGAATTTGAAATGGTATTTTTAATGCTTATCAAATATTTTTAAAAATCTTTAATGTGAATATTTTAAAATTCATAAAAGAGTATTGAAATATTCATTGAAACCCATTATATGGAAAAAGTTGTTAAACTCCATTAATCTTTTAACAAAGAATATATTACCTCATGAATAGTATTTCAAAGCATTTAAAAAATTACGAACTTTCTAAGAAGTTCTTTGTTATTTTTTTTTTCTTTATTATCTGAATTGCGTATTAATATGCCCATTTCCTATTCAAGAACAGAGAAAATCTATAGATCTTCAATAAAAGCGGATGGAACTTTCCATTGACTGATAAAATCAATTACAATGAATTAAAAATAGAGAGAAATCAATTCCTTATTTTCAGATCATAAAGGATTTTTTTATCTGATACAGAGAGAAAAAGAAATCGGCAGTCGTTTTCCCGGATGAAACGTCTTTTATTTTTGTTGAAACTACTACCTTACTTTCACCGAAATTACTTTTCCGAAACTCTTTCAATGACTCCGTCAGCAACATAATCGCCAACCTGATGAGGATTCGCACCTCCGACGAACTCTAACCGCGGAATTGTGGCAAACATCAACACTATTCCAAAAGCATCAACAAAAATAACTTTTTTTCTATTTGATCCTGAATGCGAAAGTGTTCTGAAATACGTTCCGTGAGAGTTACTTGCACTCCCTAAATGAATATTTTTAAAGCAACAAAAGGTCCTCTCTAAGGCACGATTTCGAAGTTCAAAAGCCAAATCTTAGCACGTTCGAATATCTTTTGCTTTCAATCTGAACATTGCAGATGTGAAAGGAAGGAATTTTCACTTCTTTCTGAGTTTTTTTTTCTGGTTTCATATGAACTTTATTCAAATGTTTGAAACGATGTAAAAAAAAAGAAAAAAAAAACCTTGCGCCAAAAAAAGGACGTTGAGTGTCATGATATTTCCTTTTAGATTTGTAATATAGCTGCCCTATCATGTGAAGGAATGTTAAAAAGACTAACACAAAAGGTAAAACTTTGAATGTCATAATATATTCATATTAATAATGTTACAATTTTGTAATATTAAGTTAGTTTCAAGTTAAAGGGGAAAGTTTTACAGATAGCTCTAACAAACGCTGAATGGATGTCAGATTAATAACGCTAAAACCTTGATAAACATTTGGCGACTTAGTGATAAATTTGGAGACTTTGAAGACAAAAATGAAAGTTACTGAGATTAATGCCGGCGTCCTTGTATAGGGGTAGCGCATCTTCCCCATAATCTGGGCGTCCCGGGTTCGAATCCTGGGTCGGGCATGGTTGTTGTTCTATCTGTGAGGTGTGTGAATGTGCCCCCCAGTAAAAAAGGGTTGTGCAAGCGAATGTGTGAGTTTCATCTTCAGCTGAGCTAGAAGTCAGACTTTTGCCCTCGGGTGCTCAGGCATCTTTACCCTCAGAAGCTACTGCACCCCCTTTCCATGGTAACGCGGACACGGCATCATCATCATTACTGAAATTAATGGAATTTTGTCAAAATATCGTTAAAAATAAAGATACAACAACCTTCCATAGCATTCGATGACTTGTCGGGGGAACTATAAAATTGATGAGCATAAATGAAAAGGAATCAGAAATGATTGAACTGAGCTCAAGAGAATAATTAAGAGAAATATACCTTTTAAATGCTGAATTTTTTATGAGCGTTTTTCAGTTATTGAACAACGATTTACTTTTTACGTATACGTAATTGATTTCTGCAAATGATGTTTTGCAAAACTTTTGTCTATGTTTTATCTATATTTTGGAATTCATGTAGACTGAAGTGTCTTTATTTTTTATTGAATCTGTTGAACTTTTTATCTTACATCCTCTATATTGTAAAAAAATTTATTTCCGTAACAATACATTTTCAGCAATGAATTGGAATTCATCAAGTAGGATGTAGATATTGATATGGCTTATCATATTTTCTTTTAAGATATTTATCAATAATTTTTAATTTCGTTTTTTTCACAAAAATTTATAATTTGTTACGAATTTTAATAAAAAATTAAAATTTTCTACATCATGATCAAAGAAGTAAAAATTAAAAAAATTAGAAATTTCCGTGCTGACTTTTAATTTCAAATGATTTTTTTTAATTTGTATTTGTTTCAATTATTCTTGGCCTTTGCATTTAAACAAAAACATGTCATATTTTATTACCGCTTTTCATATTTTAAATTATAATTTTTTTATTGTAAGATACTTGTTCAATATATTTGGGAAGAATGTCAGTGTTGCTAAATTAAAATTATATTAGAAATTTTGAATTTTGAATTAGTTTGAAGAATGAAGAACAAGAAAAAAAGACATTTTAAAATCTTGAATAGAGTCTGAAACGAAAGCAACGAAATTTGTACACCAAGAATATATGCCGAATTCTAAGATCTACGCTCATGATATTTCTTTCATCTGTTTCAGATTTAATTTTACTTTCTAAAATGCGAATTAAAAACAAAATATTGTGATCGTCATAAAAAAATCAGAATTCGGATTTTTATGAATCTTCATACTTTAAATCTCAGTCTGAAATAAAAATTTTATAAAAATGTTTGTGTAATATTTTGTGTGTGTGTGTGTGTGTGTGTGTGTGTGTGTGTGTGTGTGTGTGTGTGTGTGTGTGTGTGTGTGTGTGTGTGTGTGTGTGTGTGTGTGTGTGTGTGTGTGTGTGTGTGTGTGTGTGTGTGTGTGTGTGTGCGTGCGTGTGTGTGTGCGTGTGTGTGAATGCAAAAACGCATGCAAAATGATTTAAATACATGAAATATAATTTGTGGCCTTGTGGTCAAAAAGCTTTGGACCAAATCAGTTGAAATAAAGGCGCCAAAAATTCAAAATCGAATTTCTTCTTCTGTTAAGCATTGCTGGGATAAAGAGTTTTACGATGAGAAACGAACAGAATTTGCTATACTGCATGCTTATCGCCTTTAACTATCAACTGGCCCACCGGGGACATTGGTACATTTAATTTCAATCGTTTAGATATAACTTCACATCCGTGGTTCCTCCAAATTATCAGATATTAGACGCTTTATTTTAATTGTCTTTCATATGTTATTTTCACTATATACATGGACCTGTTCAATGGAGCCTAGTCCCATAACATCACAGCAATATTAAAAACATGTGTCCGTATAAAACGTATTAAAAGACTATAATGCGAGAACATTTCTTTCCTTTACATATAAATTTAAAATAGGACTTTTAAGTTAAGTTTGTGAAATATTTTCCAACAATGGCAGCAATTATATTTTAATCTTTTAAAGAACAAAACTATGAAATGTAAGTGAAAGCACAACTTTATTTCAGGCAATTTTAATTCAGAACTCTTAGTATTACGTTGAAAAAAAAGAGTTTTTCCAACATAAAATTAAGATTATAGAATTGCTTATTCATCATTTTTTAACTCTCCACGATTTTGCACTTTAATGAAAATTTTGAAGGTATGTTCAAAATTAGACTAATGTTCTATAGGTACCGTCTTTTCACAAAAACTCTTTTGTTAAATGAAGCAATTTGCATTTCTTAAAATATTTGGGCAAAATCTATGAAGTTAGAAACAATTACTGAAATAGGTTTGTTAGAATGACTTGTCTAAAATTCAACTTCAGATACTGCTGTTCGGTTCTTTTACATCAAAACCATAATATTCTACTGGACTCTATATATTTTTATAATAGATAATAAAATAGATCTTACATAAAAAGGTCTGCATCAGTTTAATCTTTCTTGCATCATTTTTTAGTATTTGCATATCCATTGTCGTATGCTTTTGATGTCATAATTAAGTTTCTAGAAATTAATTGTACATTCAAAGTTGTACATTCACATCAAAGTTATTAGATCAAAAAATTCAATTTTACCTGAAATCATCCCGAATTAAAATTAGTTAATAAAATCATTTTCTTAACATTTTATATTTACATAAAATTTATCGACCTATTATTTTTACCTTACAATTTATTTTCCAAAATCACGAGTTTATACTATCATTAATCAAATTTAGTGAACTTTCTTTAGCAATATCTAATATTACAGCAGAAAAACCATAAATTTATGCATTAAAAAAAATCAATTCATTCTCGCAATTGTGTTATTAAATGAAAATCTTATAATCAAATTTTTTATCATTTTTCGAAAATAAAAAACCAAAGGCGCTAATAAAATAATTTTTTTACCGAAATGTTTAAGTATGCATGAAAATTCTTTTTCATTTTTAATAAGATATGATAACACAAAAATGGTGCAAAAATACCATGTAAATCTCCTTTTTCGATATTTAGCAAAATTTAGTGAAGAGAAAAATCTAAATCTCTTGATTTAAATAATTTTTTTGGATATAAAGAAATAGATAAGGGAAATTATACCAAGCTAAATAATGTGCAGATTCATTTTGGTTTTTTTAAAAATTCGTAAGACAATTAATCTTTAAATATTATGCCATCAGATTTTTTAATTGTTTTTGAAAGGAGTTAATCTTTCAAAATATAATTAAACATTGCTAAGTGAAAAAATATACAAAATATCCAGAGGAAAAACCGAGTTTCTAGAAAAAGGACTTGAACTGAAAAATCTGTTCTTATAATTATATTAATTTTATATTTAATATAAAAATACCTCAGGATTCTTTTTTTTTCTCAAGAAAAGAGTTCTCAGGATTTATTCATCGCTAAACTTATGGAAATGTGGGGATTTTTTAGAAACATACTTTTTTGCTGCATTGCTGTCTTATTTCCTAATTCAGAAATTTTTTCACTGATGCAGTTATTTATCATTTTATCTTTGCGAATTAAAGAAATAAGTCGTGAACCAACCGAAATAGACTAAAATGTTGCATTCAGTTTTTCTATTCATACTTTTACAAAAGAAATAAAAAATACTCGTTTTTAATTTCAAATGAGTTTTCAGATTATTTCCGACTTATATCGAATTTACCTAGCAAAACAATAGAAATAATACAATTGGTTTGAAAAGTTTTACAGAGATTACAAAATTATGCGAAACAGAAGCTATAAGATATAGAAACAAAATATCTTTAGTTACTTATATTACAGCTGCGAAAATTAATTAATTTTAAAGCGAGATCTTTTGATTGCAGGCAGTAACTGATTTCACACCATTCACTTTCTAGTGGTTGGGGAGTTAGAGATTGATCAACAAATAAGTAGTTTTGTCTGTAGGTCCAAGAGTGTGTTTCTGAAGGAGATGTGAAACATGGAGATTCGTCAAAATCTTAAATTCGATTTTTTTTTTTAGCTTTTTTATATCGTACAAACGAAAATAAAAATATTTAATTATAGTCTTTGTTATTCTCGAAAACATGTGAAGTATGATTCTTGATGTGAAGTACCAAATCTAACCCATCCTGATGTACTTCACTTTTCATGAAAAATAGCTAATTTTTCATCATAAAAATGAAAATGAAAAATTGTTCTCTAGAAATTTTAAAATCATTAAATAAGCTTTAACAAGAAACAGGCATAATGCAATTGCTATATATATATATATATATATATATATATATATATATATATATATATATATATATATATATATATATATATATATATATATATATATATATATATATATATATATATATATATATATATATATATATATATATATATATATATATATATATTTGAATCAAGTTAATAGAAAAATAAAAGAAAATCAAATAAAAATTAAACCAAAAAAATTATAAAAAATATATAAAAAAGAATCCAGCCTGAAGACTTTTTCAAGGGTCACCCTCAGGCAGGGATTCAAAGAAAGGGATTTTTCTGTGAGAAAATGCAGACATTTGTCTAATAATGATTCCTCGTGACCCGAAAATCCCCTGAAATTATGCCCAAAAGATATACCATTTTAACAGAAAGGAAAATACAAAACAACAAATTAGAAAAAAATAGCCACTACAAAGTAAAAATACAATTACAAAAATAACAATAAAAACAAAAAATAGCACTAAAGGAAAAAACGAAAAGGCCAGAACATACCATCAACAGTCAAGGAAATTTTAAGCTATCGATTGTGATTCACGCTCTTTAAAAAACTAACGGTAAATTATGTAAACAAATGTAGGCTCCCAGCGCCATCTATTGAGTGATCTAATATGCAAGGAAAGTTCTATTTTTATTTAAGCCAAAGGATTAATCCGAAACCATACCCTGTTTGATTAAAAAAATTGACATTACAGTAATTTCTAGGAAATTCATTTTTAATTAAATTTTTAAGGAGGTTGTTTGATGCTTCAATATAGGAATTTTTATTATTGTAAACCCTTTTGATCCTGTTAACTTGTGAGAAAATTAGATTTTTGAAAATTTTAGAGTTTAGATTGGAATGGTAGTTACATAGTTTTGTTATTTTAAAGTTTAAATCATCCCTTTTATCGTATATACCAACTATTGTTTTATCATTAGCAATTTTGATTTTTAAATCCAGAAAGGTAGACTCAAGTTGATTTTTATTTGTATCTGTTAGAATTAAATCTTTTGGATAGCAATTAGTAATAATATTAGTATTGTCGAAGTTAATCAAAAGTAGGTCATCAATATATCTCCAGCCGTTTATTAAATTATATTCGTAATATTAGTAAATTATATTAGTAATGTAGGAAAATATTAGCTAAAGCACTTGAGAAAGCTGTTCCCATTGGAATGCCCTTGACTTGTTTATAAAAATTAATACCATTAAACACGTAATTTTCAGTAATATTAAAATTACATAACTCAAGCCAATTATTTTTAGGAATGATATTTTCATTTAAATATTCTTCATATATAAAAGTGCAGACCTTTATTAATTTTTCATGAGGTAGATTAGTGTATAAATTTTCGAAATCAAAAGTATTAAGTTTATTAATGTTGTTATCTTTAAGAAAATCCAATACTTCTTTGTTACTAGAAATAATAAAGTTGTCTTCATTTTTTATTTTGTCCAGGATAATTTTTAAGTATTTAAAGAAATGTTTAGACGTATAGTAATTATAAGTGCCAGTGCTACAGGTTACGAATCTGAATTTTAATGGATTTTTATGAAATTTAAATGTTGGTAATAAATAAGGATAGTTAAGAGAGCAAGTTTTAGGTTTTTTTTTTTTTTTTTTTTTTGCGAAAACTAGCATTCTTTTATCTAATTCCTTTTTCCCAATATTCTTTAACATATAAGTTGCATTAGAGTTATATTCATTAATTAAAAGTTCTTTATAATAATATTTACAAATTAAACAGAAATTATTTGCTGATTTATCTCTTACTGTAATAAAAAAATTTTCTTTGAAATTTTTTATTTCGTTTTTTAATGTTTAACTAAAATAAATCCCACGTTCTTTAGATCTATCAAAATCAGTATTCATTTTTATTTTAATTTCCTTTAGAATTCTTACTTTTCATTCCCCGAAACCTTCCACAGGCCAATGGTATTTTCTAGATAATTTAGCAATAAAAACATCCAAATCATTACCAATAGAAATCAAAATTTTGTTATGGTTTATTTTTTCTCTTAATCTAAATTTTATTCCTCTTCCCATCAAATCTCTTAAAGAGTTGGATTCAATAATTTTTAAATTACCTGTAATAATATGACCTTTATCAATATCTATAAAATCTTTATATTTTTCTTTGTTACAGTAACAATCTGTTTTATTTATTTTATCTAAATTTTTGCTATAGTAATTATAATTACAAATTTTTTTCTTTAAATTTGAAGTGTAACTAAACGCTGTTGATACAGTTGTTTTATCTGCAAGAGGAAAAAATATATTATTATTATGTATAATTTTGGGTAATTTTAGATATTCGAAGTAAATATCCAAGAATTTAATCACACAGTATTCTTTGTAAACATTATTTTTATTATTAAAAAGTAAATCGGTTTTTCCAATGTTAAGTTTACATTTAATAAGATCTAGAATAATACATTTTGTGTACGAATTTTTAAACTCTAATTCCCCGAATTTATTATTTAAAAACCATTTAATTTTATTATTCCTAAGACCAAAAATGTATTTCCTAATTTTGTGAATGTTTTCACTATTGTGTTCCAGATTACAGTAA
Source organism: Argiope bruennichi (assembly GCF_947563725.1). Classification (NCBI taxonomy): domain Eukaryota; kingdom Metazoa; phylum Arthropoda; class Arachnida; order Araneae; family Araneidae; genus Argiope; species Argiope bruennichi. The sequence goes on along the minus strand of NC_079152.1, from coordinate 108,766,167 downwards.
TTTTGAAATTCCTCAAATATAATTTGAAAATTGCCTCCTTTCCCTTTACCTCTTTTAAATCTTTTAGAAAAGTTATATTTATTTAGAAAATTTTTAAATATGTTAAATTTGTTATAAATGCAATTATTGTTTAAATTTACATAACCTTCCCCATTTAATTTACTATTGAGACCATAAGGAAATAAATTTTTCAGGTTGCAAATATAAATGCAGAATGACTCATATATAACGCAATAAATCAACCTTAAACAGCAAATATATTGCATTCAATTTGTATCAAAAAGGAAAAGGAAACTTATAAGATACCCTAATATATATATATGTATAAAGTAATTTTTTTTTCCTTCCCATCTCTTTTTTTAAAAAAATATGAAGTTCTAATATTAGTTCTCAATGCAATAAGTATGTTAATTTTCGTCATTATAACAAATCCGTATACTGAGAAGAGAAGAAAGTTTTTTTAAAAAATTTGTTTAGTTGTCCAAGAAGATAATTTTATTTCACTCCTTTCCTTTTGTATCAAGATTTTAAAATGTTCTTCGGTAACTAAGAACTCTCATGAATTTAGAGATTTTTATGATGCTGATACTTTCCAATCGAGACAAATGCAATATAAATTATTAAATCTGATCCTACTACTTAGATTTCCTAAGTCTTACAGATTTTTCTCAAATACATTTAAGAAATATTTTTCAGATAATTCATCCAGTCCCAATATTTACTTTGACATTTCATTATCAAAACCCTTTTATTGTTCTGATAGGTTTTCAAAAACATTTCAACATGTTTTGAAAATTTTCCTAATAAAGTCCAAATATTTCACAGTGCTTACAAAATTTCGAAATTAAACGAGTAGTATTAGGGGAAAATACTGAAATTAAAGGAGTTAGTCTAAGTTTCAAAAATGAATTTCATAACATGAATTCGTTTCCTTAATTAAAACATCATTCTATCTCATATATAATTGTTTTTATCAAAAATTTAAATTTATAAATTATGTGTATTCCGTCTGTTCTTTTGATATCCAGCGAAAAGTTCAAAAAGCCGAATAAATTCATTTACGAAATATACCAGCTGTGTTAGTCTCAAATACAACTCTATAAATTTTTAGAAGCAAAAACGAAGGGTGCGTGATACAATCCAAGTCAATCTTAATCTTCGTTTTTCATAAGAGGTCTTATTCAACCAAGAGCCATGATTCTAAAAATGCCAAGTCTCCATAGCAAAGTAGTGAAATTTATTTTTTAAAAGCCCATCTCGATTCAAAATATTGTTATATGGATTTGTCACAAACTTCTTTTACAAGCCTTCCACAAACAAAATTATATTAAAAGTCTGATTTGCTTTCAAAAGAGATTAATAAGGCTAAACACGTATTTCCAAGATCAATGAAATCAAAATTTTGTTTCAAATAATAATATTTATAAAGAACTTGCATTTATTAGAGTAGTTCTATCTGATAAGTTTTTTCAATATTTTATGTTAAATATATTGGTTAACATAAAAAATAATGTTGAATAATAAACTAATGTATAAGAGATAAAATAAAGGACATTTATGGTGGAAATTTTTGCGGAAAAATTAGAATATATTAGGCATATACAGCAAAGAGTTGAAACACCCTTTCAAAAACTTAAAAAAGTGTACAAATGGTCTAAGTAGAAAAGGGAAATTCACTCACTGATACATCGACAAACTGAAAAAAAACTACAGAATTGTAATTCATAGCATAAAAGGGAACTTAAAGTTATATAAAGTGCTATTATTACAGTGCTTTTTAGTATTATATTGTCAACATCCAAAAGATGCTGACGGCTCGTGCAAATATCAAAGGCTTTCAATAAGTCATTCAAGAGGGCAAGAACTCCACAGCATATAACAGATATGATAATGCATATTTTTGAAAAGTTATACAATCAACAATTTCTGTCTCAATGTCTGTATACAAAATGCTTAGCACAAAATTGCATGTTAACCTGTTTCCTGTTAATTGCCATTAATTGAAAATGAGTTAATTAGTGTTTCCAAAAGATATTCTCTGCCAAAAGCAAAAAACGTAACGAAAAAAATCTTTTTACTCTACTAAATAAAAAAATTTTGAAAAATAAGTGAAAGCAAAATCAGATTTATTGTTGTGGGAATATTTAGACTCCAGTGACAAAAGGAAGCACTTTTTCAATTAAAGGAAATCTTTAGCTACAATTTTCTCAAAACATTGGTTTTCATAAAATTCCCACGGCATTAACAGGATAACTCAAAACCTCAAAAAAAACGTTGTTGCCTGAAAGTTATGGTAGAAGTTTCAAATTATGCGGGCTATAAAATGAGTCATTTTCGCAATTTTCGAATTACTTTTATAAATACATTAAATTTAATTCCATTTCATTTCATATTTCATTTAAATTCATTTAGCATTTATATTTAAATTCAATAATAAATTAAAGGAAAAATTCATATTTATAAGTATTTATACTCCAAACTTAATGGCATTTAAAAAGTATTTTTAGAGTCTGAATCGTCTCATTGATCATTATTTCCTAAAATTTGAGTGCAAAAGGAAAGAAAGATTACTATATTACAATTTGGTATAGAAAGTGGGACGTTTTATATAAAATTCAATGAAATTTATGACACATTTGCCTGTTTCTCAAAAACTTTTATAAAAGACCGTTTTGGTCATTTTCGTGTTTATAACTGACAGTTTATCTAAAAATAATAAAAAGTTTATTTAAAAATCAACTTTTTCGAAAATTTTATTCCGAGAACACTCGGACACTTTAATATAATTTATGTGTATGCAATTAAGCGTTTAATTTTTAAAAGATTTTCACATTCTTTTGACATGTTTATTGCTTGAGAATTTAAAATGCAGATTATTAATCGAATTAATGCATGAATTAAATTGGTTTTTTACTTTGAGAATATGCTCAAAATTTTTCAATGGAGTCCATTATGTTATAGAAGAATTTCGGAATAACTATTCGATTACTTTTTAAAAAGGAACTAAATAATTTGTCTTTTATCAGTTTTTGAACTTCGAATAATTTTCAAGGTCGTAATGTCAGAATTTTCTCTAAAGTCTGAAAAATTCTAATCAGTGGAATGTCTGCAAAATGTTTAACACAAAACACTTCCGCACGCACGCACGCGCGTGTGTGTGTGTGTGTGTGTGTGCGTGCGTGCGTGCGTGCGTGTGTTGAAGAATTTGCAACCTTTCCGTCGTATAAAAGAACTCATTACAGTGGTTACGAATAAATTTTGAATTACGAATAAATGATCTGCAAATAAATATGTAACACATGTAAGGCATAAATATGTATAAATAAAACATGTAACACGTAAATATGCATTATTGAATTTTATTATTTGATGCATTATATAAAGAATCGAATTCGTAATATGTCAAATGCATTATCTGAAATGACGTTTCAGGAATTCGCTTTATATGGTAATCCATCACATTTTAAAATAATATATTTGTGAAAATAATAAGCTCACGACTTTATTATTTTTAAATATTTCTATTTTCTAAGATAAGCAAACTAAAAATTAAGTCTCTTTTTTTTTCAAAGTTTTTTCTCTATTTTTCCTTATTTGTTATTGAGCGAAACAAACAAATCCTATTTGTTTTAATAATAAAAGAAAATTTCTTATTGAAATTGATCATAGAGAATGCCCTAGTTTTGAATTCTTCAACTATAATCTCATTCCTTTGAAGAACTTCCCGGAAAAATCAATAATCTTGGGAATATTCAAATTAAGGACATTTGGGATTCGTATATCGAATGATAGTATACAGAAAGGCATTCTTCAAAATCTTTCGACAAGTTGTATAACTCCATCATAGAATAGATACTAAGTGTCATAGTATAAATCTGAATGAAATAGATTTGTATTTTGTTTGGATGAAATATCATTTTTTTAGTCTCATTTCATTTCTTCGAAGGCCTTTCTAAAAAATCTTCGACTTTCACTATGCATAAGAAAAGGTTTTTCTTTTTCAATATCTTTTCTGAAAAATTCTCTCAATATAATATTATCTGCATACGTTCTAAAAGTACTTAGATAAATATTTTTTTATTTAGATATTTTTTTATGTTTCAGATAAGATATTCAAATTTGAAAATTGATTACCTACTCCATGATAAAATATTTTGCGAAGTATATGTACGAAATATCATACTTTTACTTTCCTCGACATTGAGATATTCGAATGGATTATTTAGACATTTGATACTTTAAATGTAGCAATAAAATCGGGAAGTGAACATTATACAGAGAGTCTACTAAAGTCCTTCTAATCCACATTATCTTGAGAATGACGGCAGCTATTACCACAAACATGGAGTCTAGATACAGTAGAGTGACAATGTGTTGGACGGTGACATCGATTATAACTCCACCTGATTACAGACACCTGAATTAGCGCATTAACTCCAAAATGGTACAATGGAGAGGGAGAGAGTTAGTTACAAAATTATAAAGCGTCTTCAATTTAGTATCAAAAGACACCTTGAATGTAATAATGTTTAGAATAAAATGTATAAAATGAGAATTTTTTTTCATTAGTATTTTTCAAGCCTGTGATGTAACAATTCCCAGCGTTATTATGTCAGAAAAGCTTTAGATAAAAAGCGGATTGATTAGTTATCAACAGATATTTTTATTTTCGTTGCTCAATATGCTCTACGTCGAGTACATTGCCCATTCGGATTTATAATTACTTTAAAAAAATTTTGAGGGGGTTTTGTTTATCTTGTTAAGAGTCGTCATATAACAGATTTCGAAAATCGAGTCTAAACAAATGTACGTTTTGCACGCTTCTTTCTTAGCGATATTACGCTCAAGGTGCTTTTCCGTGCTAAATCAAAGAGGCAATATAATTTTGTTACCAACTACCTTCTAGTGTCAGGTACCATTTTCAAGATAGCAATGTTAATTCTATTATTTGACTCCAAGTGGCGCCACAACTAATATCATTATATTAGTCACTTTACCAATTAAGCACATAAATCTGGCGACTCAAAATAAGTGAATAGAGGCAATTAATATTGGAGGATATTATTGTAATTGGGAGTGACAATAAAAAGCGACGTGATTGGCCTTTAATAAAGATTATCGATACGATCCTTGGGAACACTAGAGTAGTAAAGATGAAAACAGCAGGTGGAGAAATGGTACGCTCTGTGTAGAGCTTATACTCCTTGGAATTAGACAACGATAATCCCATTATCGTCAAAAACATCGGTAAAGCTACTTCTATTAAAGACATTAAAATTCAGGATTTGAAAAATAATGACGGTGAAAAGAAAACTAGAAGTTGTAGAAGAATTAATTATTAAACTTTCGTTTTATAAGTGGCTTTCGAACTTCATTATGTTTTTCTTACTTTGCGCAATTTTTTTTTATTATGGTTATTTCAAAGAAACATTTTGTATCCCTTTTATCTAAAAATCAAAAGCTGAGAGGATGTCACGAAAATTGCTTACGTAGCTACAATTAATTTCTCTATTGTGTGTGAAATGAAGTTACTATTTTGTGAATGGCAACATCTTTGTGAATAGAAATGTAAATATGAATTTTTAAAAGGAAAATAGATATAGTCAGATTAACTTACTTGCTATTTTTGTGTTATGTAACCGTACCCTAAGAGTATTTTAAATGGAGAAACGAGAGAATGAAATGAAATTCATATAAAGTCTCCTTAAACTGCTTAAAATGTTAACAGTGAAATAACTTCACCTTCTTCTTATCTGTGCTTATCTTAATACACTCAAATGAATAATTTGAAAAGGTGAAAAGGAAATATATGCTTTTAGAAGCAGAAAGATAAAGGAGGGAATTCAAAGGCAAACAAATATTCCGAAAATATTATGTCTGGATACAATAATGAAGATCGTGATATCCAGCTGATATATCATTCATGGTCTTATGCTATTTGTGAGTAGAGCTTACTTTTGTTCTATCTATGAATTTTATATGCAAAAATATCCTTTAAGTATCTTTCTATATTCATATATTAGTTTAATTTTGTTTTGGAATGGCATAAATCAGAAATGCGCCATAAATATGTTGTATTTAAGTAAGTTTGTGAAATAAGATATATATCTTATGAACAAGAAACCTTTTGTAAAATATGATATATTTACTCGTTTCTACGGTTTATTTCATTTAAAGAAAATATACTAGGAATTCTTCCTTCATGCATTTTCTTTGTTATTGTATGAAAGAAATGATTTCTAGATTAAAGTTTTTCTAATTGTCATACTGAAATATATTATATTAGATTTTAAAAGATATTTTTCCATGATCGTGAGTATATCTTGCTTTAGAAAGAACTATTGATGTTGATGAACTTGCTATTGATGTTGATAAAAATAACAGTTAGTAAACTAGAATGTATTAACAGTTTTTCTTAAATGCAGTGATTGAGACGCTTGAAAGCTGGCTATTCAGTTTATTATTAAATGAAACTATTGTTTAGATGATGACACTGGAAATATAGGATAGGATAGGATTGTGAGGTTTAGTGGAGCAAAAACCAAACCTGACCATACTGCGCCAGACATACAGTTAAAATACAAAGAACTTGTTTTTATGTAAAAATAGAAACTGATAGATAAAATCGCATGGCAGTGTCTCTTAACATAGTGAACAAGATATAAAAAGTGGTAACATAATGAAATATTAAATAATATGATAAAAACCAATTTCTTTTTAAAATTTAAAAAGATTTTTATGGGGATATTCCCCCACAAGCATTTGCATGTCCACTGTTGAAGCATTAAAAAATCTTAAACGATGATGATTAAAATCAGGACACCCAGCTAAAAGGTGAAGAACCGTTAAAATCATATTGCATCTCGTGCAGAATGGAGCTCTATCTCCGAATAAAAGATGTTTATGAGTAAAACGTGTATGGCCAATACGGAGTCTAGACAATTTGACGTCTAGCTCTCGCACTGGTAAACAAGGCCAGAATGAAATAATAGGTTTTATAGAATAAAGTTTGTTATTTATTTGAACATTCCTTGAATCCTTCCAGCGTGAGTACAAATGATGTTGAATTGCCTTTTTCGCATCACTGAATGGGATGTCTCTCTGAAGAAGTAAAGACGCACTCTTTGCAGCATTATCCGCGAGTTCATTGCCAATGATTCCGACACTGAAAATACAGGATAATCAATCTAAAGGAAAACGAAACAGCAAACGAATTTCTATATTACGTTACAGCAGCCTATTAATTTCATTAATGTAAATTATGTAATATTCATTAATCCTTTTTTAATTTTCTTGCGTGATTTTTTTTCCAAATGCAAGCTTTAAGAGTAAAAATTTGCTGTTTCAGAGTGAAATTTGTATTTGTGTCCTCTTTTTTCTTTCAACTAAAAAGCAATGTTTTTTTTATTTTATTTTTTATTTCTTTCTAGCGTACGGAGTATCCAATAAGATAGCCTGGCCTTCCTTTGTGTACGTTGAATTTCAGATCGCTTTGTGTGATGAGGTTTGAATCATTCTGTGTACTGAGATTCTGTGTGTGGTTAGACCACTTTATTCTTCCTTATTGCATCTTCATAGCACGTATTGCATTCTATATACGTTTGCCATGACTGCGTGTTACCCATTCTGAAGGAACGCCTGGGGATTAAAGAAACTGAAAAGCTAAGGATGCCGTGCCAATTAATCGAAATGATTTGTGCCATATGATAATAACAATTTCCAGGTTCATGTATAAGAGAAGATTTTTAAAAAAAACATTCAGCAATTTTTATTTGACCACCAACGAAAGCAAACAGAAATACCTTGAGACTTGTTCTCTAACCTCTTCTTCAATTCGCCCCAACTTAAAAAATTTCTTTTACATGTCACAATGGTTTGGTAACATCGAACAAATTTCTAATTCCATTTCATTCAAGTTTTTTGTGGAATCTATAAGCTTATTTCACTAAACTAGTAAATGTACTAACAAAAAAAAACTCGGTTAATTCAAAATATCTCCTTTTCATTTCCTTATGCTTTTTTTATATTTTTAAATCTATGGTGTAGCTAAGGAATTCCCATCTTATTGTTTATCCTCTATCTATAGAATTTGTAAGCATGACTATTTTATTCCTTCTTTTAATTTTTCATAAAAATATCTACATAATTGGCATCGAATAATTAAGGGTAATATTTATTTCTTTTTAAAAAGAACTAAGAAATTTATACTCAAAAATGGATGTAATCCTAGCATGATCTCTTCATCAATTAAGATATTCAAGTTTATATGGGCATCTTGAACATTTTAAAGTTCTTAAAAATATTTGATAAAATGCTTCAGCTAATTTTCTAACGAAAACTTAAGAAGGAAACAAGAAGTCATTTGAAACCATGAAACCAAAAATAGCCTTGCTTTTCAAAATGAAAAATATTTACATGAATTGGTGAGAAAACAGCTAAATTTCAAAATATACTTGAAATGCGTAATATACTTTGGAATGTAACTAAGCATAGATGGTTTCAAATAATAAATACGATCAATACTACGCGTTGAATTCCGTTTTTGTTGATATTTACTTGTTATTAATTTCAATGGAATGCTTTTTGATAATTTAATTGAGTAAATTCTTTCACGAAGAGAAATAGATTAAGCAACTAGGATGAATTCCGCTGTACATTGTTGTTTCAACGTTTCCAATTGAAAATATTTTCTAAAATTTAATTAAATGAAAATTATAATATTTTCCATACTTCCATATAAAAATTCAACGAATATAATCATATTATTAAACAATTAGTTTACAATTTCACTCCAAGCAAAAGGATTGTGTTTCCATCACAATAAATTACATTTTGGTATTGTTGTTAATTATTGGTTGGCAGAATGTTCATTTTAATTGACTTATTGCTCTGCAACTTGATATTCAATGTAATTTTTGCTTATGATGATTTGATCTTATTCTTTCAGATCTTGGATTTTGAAGTAGAAACAAAACATAAATTCTAAATATTTAAAGTTGAATTTTACAATAAATTGTTGCTTAAATTGAGAAGTACAATTACACTTTCTTCTCAGAAAGTGTATACTCATAGAACTGATTAGTTTTTTTTTATTATTTTTTCATGAAATAATTAATTATGGTGATTAGAAAAAAATAATAAGAGCAAGTATGCATATCTATGGTTTTTGTGAAAAGGTGCTGTATTAATTACATGCTAACGTTAGTTTCGTTGTTTCTTGCACGCAATTAAAGGAATCATTAGTTTACCAGCAGAATCCTATTTGCAGTTGTGTATTTTTTAGTGCAGAGCAGAATGTGAGACCTCACAGATTTCGAAAGTGTGTGGAAATCATAGCATTTATCTGGCTAGATCATTGATAACCACAACGATAAATATTAAGGACGTTTCTTAAGTTACAGCATTGAAAATTGTAAGTGCCTATCATATGCAGAAGAAAACTCTTCAACCGAGAATAGCTGCAAGCAAAAGTGAAGCTAAATAAAATAAAAGATTTTCGATCATCAAGCCAAATTGTGGGCTCCAAAAATAAGATGACAGGAATCAGTAACTGCAGAACTCAAGTACCAGTTACATTTTCCCTTTTCCATAAAAATATTTAAAGTGACTTAAATATATGGCACAAATAAAAAATCTATGACGCAGCAGCAGCTTCAAAGACACTTCTGGCTGACGATAATGCAAATCATTGCTTCGAGTGAAATCAAGAATTTGTTAAATGAGACATGAAAGAAAGGGCATAGTTTTATGAATCGTCATTTAAATATTTTTCTCACAATATGCCGCGTATATGTCTGGAGAGGGCCGGGATAGCCTGTTTGGTAGAGCGTTGGATTCGCGTCCCTTAGGTTGCGAGTTCGAGACCCGCCGGCCGAAGATTCTCCGCGTGCTTGGTGGCTGAAGTGCATATCAATCTGTCGTGGTCACAAAATCCTCCATGTCGAGAGTAATACCACTGGGGGTACTGGATCAGGGGTGATAGTTTTCTGATTCAGGTCTGTGGATGCGTAAATGAAGTCCACCGCGTAAAAAGAGTTGTGACGTGTGTGTAGCTAAGTCGTTCTCTTGGCCCTAGATAGCGTTACTATAAAAACAAGAGACGCTCCCACAACGGCTTAAAATCTCTGTCTTCGTAACAGCGGGCTTGTCCATGGAAAGTGCCATAAGAAGCAACAACAACATATGTTTGGAGAGCACCTTCATAAGCATACGAACAGGATGGCAATCGCTTATTTCAGAAGTATGGATGCAATGAAGTATATAGCCTCAAATTCGTGGTTTTCTGCGAATTTTTCTTCACTGCATAAAGCTGGAATCAAAATGTGAACAGTTAAACTAACTATTGCATCCAATGGAGCAAGATTTGTTCTAGGATCTTAATTGTCCAATTTCATTTTTAAACCTGTCAGCACGAGCTTTAAATACCATTAATTTGTACACCACCTACGGTTATTTCTGCCTTCTAATCTCAGTATTATTGAACCAGCTTATATTCTTTTTCTTTTCTACAGAATCTTTCATGATTATATCACGAGATCTTGTTTAATGTTCCTTTACGTACCATTCAAAATATGTGTCATTCAATTTATACTTGCTAATTTGTCCCTCACCATCCACTTCAGGAAATATATAAGCAAGAACGGTTATAATCGGGAATTCTTTCACGGTATTCCCATTATCAGTTCACCATTTGCTCTCTCTCAACCCACCTATAATACGATTAAATCGAATAAATTCTTTTCGAAGTCTGAAAAAAAAATCTAAAACTCTATAAGAAATGAAAATATTGCACAGAAATTGTGTACATTTGATGTATAAAAATGCGTTGCAGAAATGCATGTGCTGAAATACTGCAAATAATCTGCGTTGTATAATATAGAATGCTGTTTTGCAATACCGTTCTGTACTTTATCCTTTGCCGGCGTCATGTCATAGGGGTAGCGCGTCTTCCTCGTGTTCTGGGCGTCCTGGGTTCGAGTCCCGGTTTGGGCATGGTTGTTCTTTCGTTGTTCTATCTGTGAGATGTGTGAATGTGCCCTCCTGCAAAAAGGGGCTGTGCAAGCGAATGAGTGATGTGTGAGTAGCTAAGTCGTACTCTTGGCCCTAGTTGGCGCTACTAAAACACAAGAGAGGCTCCCCCCACCGACTTAAAATCGCTGTCTTCGTAACAGCGGGCTTGTCCATGGCAAGTGCCATAAGAAACAACAACACTTTATCCTTTACCGTCCTGTAGTTATTTATTATATAGATGAGGAATGGTTACATAATACTAAAAAAATTTGATCTCACAATTTCTTTTAAGTCATATTTATTAAAATAATAATAACTTTTGGATTAAAATACTCTAAGGATTTTCGTTTGTATGGTTTGTGAAAATCCTTTATTTTTATGTCGTTTCTATATATTTTTTAAAACGTTTTCAATTATTTGCTCGTAAGTCTTACTTGCATCGAATACATATCATTTATAGATTTATTAAAGGAAATTCCCCCACACATCGAAATATGATACAAATCTTGCATGAAATCCATAAACATCTTAAGTATTCTATGAATCCGTGATGGAACTTAAATGAAAAAATATGTATAAAACAGAACGCAACATCCAATAATAAGTAAAACAATTAAAAGGTTAATCATTGTATACAATATAAAAAAGCTTAAACCTTCTTATGAATTTCCTTTTATATATGTGAATATGCCTAAACCATATTATATTACACTAGTAATCAGTTCATTGAGAATTTGAAATATCATTCAGAATTTGGATACAAATTTTTTCAGTAATAAATATTATTCAGAATTTTTATATAAATGTATCCTAAATTTTCGGTACTTGTATTTAATTTCTTCTTATTTTGCGATTATTATTATATTAATTATTTGCATAATTATTAGAAAAAAGTCATAAATAATAGAATTTTAAATGAATACAAGCAAGAAAAATCTAAACCGGATAACATTATTACATAGTAATTCAAATATCGATCTGAAAATTTGCTAGTTATTTCTATCAATGTAATATTATTAAAACAATATATTCAAACATGATGATTTTTAAAAAATGAAAAATATTATTCAAATTTGGGTTTTTCTTAAATGTTCTACTGATGTAATTAAACTATAATAATATTTGACAGCTCATTTTATAGCTATTTTTAATACCTATAAATTTTAACTTAAAGTTTAATGATAAATTATTTCTTCAATTGCTTAAAAACTCCCACTCCATTCTTTAAGTGGTTACATTTCAGACATTAATAGGTGTGGTTTAGACAACCAACTCAATAACATAAATTAATTAAATTACTGTTATATATTTTTCCATGCCGAAGTACAATTCAGAGTGACTAATTTGAATAAAGCATATGTTTACAGTTTTTACATAAGATTTATAAATCCTTCTTTCTTTAATCCTTTCTTCTATACCATTGCAAATTGCAAAAATAAATATAAGACTATTATTTATTTATCAAAATAGACGATAAAATCTGATACATAAAATAAAACTTTTGGAGTACCCTGTATATATAAAAATAAAATTTAATACATTTTCAACCTAGTACATAGAAACAATCTTAATTATGTCCAATTTTAAAAAATATTACGTTCTTTTCTATTCGATTTAGAAACAATTTCCTCTTCTCTTTATTTCAGAAAGATAAAATTAAATTTAGATCTCGTGTTAATAAAATGCTCAATTTATTCGCAACAGCAACAAATTTATATTGCATTATTATTCTTTTTTTTTCTATAAAATGATTATTTTTCTTCCGACGGCAAGTTTTCCAAAAACGCATTTGCTAAAATAATATAACTAATGCGTACCAAATGTTCTACGTATTTCTGACCCATTAGTAACAGGGCAAAAATATTAACAGAACCTGGATGAAAATAAGGCGCCACGCTAGCAAATAAACTCAGAAACTTCCTAATATGTTCTAGAAAGCTTATCGAGCTTAATCGGCATAATCGATGCATTTGTGTAAGTTACTTACTTAATCGATTGCGTTATTACTGAACGGCAAGGAAATGATGCGTTATAACATCATAATTAGGTAATCCAGCTTTGCTTTCGTCATCTCATTCTAATCCAATCTGAATTGATTATGAATTTATTATAGATAATTATTTCCAGATGGAAATGACATTACGTAATAGGATTTGACCAGAAATATTCAGCGAAAATTGATCGAGTGTTCTTCATGTTAGAAGATATATACATTCTATCTTTCTACTAGATCTTATATTGTTTTAATACAATGTTATGTGTATTAAAATGGTATAATTTGTATTATATCAATAACAAAATAACATTGTAATTGATAAACTGTGAAATTTAGATATAAAATGGTAGCTATATGTTTTTCTTTTCACTTTCTAGCACAGTGAGGGATTTAGGTTTTATGTGTTCCAAGGAAGTGCATATGTTGAGCAATCGTGTTTAAACACGACGGTTTCTTTTAGTTTCACCTTTCAGTACATTTTTAATATGTTATGATTCATCTTAGCTCAATATTTCCATTTTATTAACTTTATGAATAGATATTTGTTTTCATTTATCTATTATGACTACCCTACATGCACGTTTGTGCATAATATTATAGAAACGGAAGGGAGTTTTTTGATGAATATTCAAATAACTAAAGGAATCTAAGGAACAATATAGATACCAGATCAATTATCATGGATAAAGTGTTGATATGTATAAATATTCATACCACTATGCAGAGAATGAAAGAAAGAAAACAAAAAGATGGTACAATAGATTGTCTAGTCATATCAAAAGTTCGAGGAAAGAATACTCAATCTGATTGTAACCATAATTAAATTATTACTCGGAACATATGTTACTTAAAGGCCTGATGCATCATATGAACCCATATAATAAGAAGATATTGCTGGTGAAAAATTCGAGTGTTAATATCTATATATTCAATATATATTCATACCGCTTAGTATTTAAAGAATTCTGAGGATGAATAAAAAAAAAGAAAAAGACGATGCTGGATTGTCTAATAATATGAAATATCCGAAGAGTAAACACTCAATCTGGTTATAACTATATTGAAATCATTACTCAGAACAAGTCTGATGTTTCTGATAAATTAAGAAAACGTTGCTGGTGAATAACTAAAACATTTTTTACAAACAGAAACAATTAATTTAAATTAAAATATTATAAGATCTATCTGTGCTGCCCTCTTTATATGGATTTCAAATAAACTATGATACACATGTGTGTCTTGAATACCGCAGTCCCCTATTACCAAGAGATGACAATCGGAAAAGGAACGAAAGTCAAGATAGTCGAGAACTACCAGCGAATATGAGTTTCTTTTCAATTTTCACTATAAATAAACATTGCTGGATCTTACCTGACAGAAATGGCAACAAAAAAATTCAAATTAGAGCAATCAAATGACTGGTGACACAAACCGGTAGAATGGTTGATGGCATTGAAATTTGCATCACTTGTTTCGAAACTCTGCATAGAATGTTTTTTTAAAATTTCATCATGATAATTTGGAACGCACATGTTTGCTATTAAAGTAATTATCTCTAGTGAACTTTCTCTAAGAACTCTAAAGAACTTTCATTACTAAAAATTTGTTTGAAAAAAATTCTTTCTGAAACTCTGATTTTTTTTAGTAAATTAAAATACTTTTGAAACTGAATAAAAGGAAAATAGAGAGAGAATGAGAATCCTGAATCATTTTTAGATGACGGGGACGAAATTGGAATTGTCCCACCAGCCTGCAATCTATCCTGAGAATAAGAGAATGCTTAATTCTCGACTCCAGTTTCAGTGTGCGTCAAATCCACAATAAATCATCAATGGTGTAGATTTTGGAGCGAATATCACCTCTTGAAGTGAATTTTTTTTTCAGTTTTGAAATGGTTTTATTTATAAAGTATAGTCAAGAATATATAGGTTATAAAATACCCTCTGAAATTTTTACTTTCCTAAAAATAGTAGAATGGAGGCATAAAAAAAACAGACCTGTAAATCGAATCCAAAATACTGAAAGGAAGAAAGCAACTAATTTATTTGGTAATGCCCTAAATATTTTTAAAATATCCTTTAGAAAAGATAAGAATTTTCGAGATGCATTCGTTTTACAAAGAAGCTTATTTAACTTTTTTTAACGAATAGGGAGAACATATTGATATTATAAGGATATCCCCATTCTATGAATCAAAAGCTAATAAATTATCCTCAACACTGAAGGTTTCAAAACTGTTTTTCCAATAAAAGCAATATAAAAATAATGCATAACTTCCAGTTCTGTTTTTTCCTTTTTCAGAAATACCTATTTGCCTGATTATAAAATCCAGTCTTAAAAAGTTATCCATTAATTCAAGTCTTCACAGAGTCAATGGATGTACTTTTGGTGTTTTAAGTTACAGATTTCTCAGAAAGTAGTTTCGAAAAAAAAATGATTACGAGCAAAATAAATGAAGCCAATAGAAGAAAAATTGATTTTAGATCATCTGAATAACAAAAGAATTGCCGCTGATGGATTGGTCTTAGTGCCACCTGCTTTCTTAGAAGTATGTTTTATAATGAATGGGTAGCTTTCTAAACTTATTATTTGCATCGTAACTTAATAAATTATCGCTGCTATGTATTAGCACATGAACTTGTATTCCTTTAAATAAAATTTCATTTACGTTAAGTTGTTAATTATATTCTTTACAGAACCGGCGTTGTTTTCAAAGCGACCTGGGTGCAAGAAACCATTTGGGGCCCTAATTTTTTGTAAAGCAAAAAAAAAAATACAAATCTGAAAATATATTATTAATGCATATTTATTTAATGCGTGATTTTTTTAATAAATCAATTAGTTCAGAAAAATTACAATTTTTTGCAATTTCTTTTTCGGTGCTTAATATAACAAGTGCATTTAAGCGTTCTGAACACATGCTTAACCGAAGATAATTCTTTATTAATTTTAATTTGCTGAATGAGGGCTCAGTACTTGCTGTACCAACTGGCAAAGTAAAGAAAAGTTTTAACACAGTTAATACATTTAGAAATAACTCATTATCATTATTATTTAGTATGCATTTCAATATGTCTTGTGCGTTATTTGCATCTCTTTCCTTCAAAAGCAAATCCCGTAACAAAAAAAAAAATCTTGGATTAGATTTTCATCTGCATCTGTGTTATAAAACTTTACAAAATTTCTGGAACATTTCTCTAATTCATGCTTTTCTAAACTTTTTATATCAGTGACTAATTTGAAATCAGATATAATATGTGGTATACTTTTAAATCTATCTTCTATTTGTACAATAACAATATCAATTACAATGTTAAAAAAATAACACCTAAATTCTTCCGAACACAATCTTTTCCTTTTTCGAATTCATTTTTCAGAAAATGTTCAAATTATGTGTTAGCAGTTTTGCTTCGTCAAAACACGTGTTAAAGTTTGTTCTTAAATTTTCGGTTTCAATTTTAATTTTATTGACTAAATTGAAAGCCGAGTCAAGAACAATTATTTCTGCTTGAAATAGTTTATTGATAGTGTTAATTTTGGAAAATATTGTAAACAAAACTATTAAACATAAAATAAGGGACATTTCTTGCACCTAATAAATGTTTAGCTTCGGATACCGTTGTATTATCATTACTTACATCATTTAAACATCAATAAATTTTTCTAAGGCATTACAAGTTTGTTTAAACTGCGTATACATTGCTTTCACCTAATCTATTTTGACTTCACAACAAGTATCACATAATGGTTTAAGAGTAATGTTTAAATGGTTTGCAGAATTTCCAATCTTTTCCCATTGCAGAAAATAAGCAATATAAACGTTATAATATCTCAAAAAGTTTTTTTACTATATAAACTACTGGAAGCGGCATCACAAATTAATAAATTAAGGGAATTTGATAGGCAAGAAACATAAATTGCATGCGGATTAAGAGAAAGTATTCTTGATAGCACTCTTTAATATTTCCCTTTCAAGTTACTACTGTTGTCATAAGCTTGCCATCTACGATTCATAATATCTAAATCAAGCTCGGTAAATCTTTTCAATAGAGTTTTTGTTAGCCCTTCTCCAGTCACATCAGTTACTTCAAAAAACCCTATAAATGACTCGTTTATAGTTAACCTTTTCTCTTCAAATATTATATATCTAATAATGATTGAAGTTTTTTCCTTATGAGAAATATCAGGAGTAGAATCCCTTTGAATACTAAAAATACAGAGCTGTTTTTATATCATATTTAATTTTGTTAAGGATTTCATTTTCTAATGCAGAGATCATTTGTTGTTTTGAACTATGTGCTGAATGAGGCACAATTCTATTTTTCGAATTTATTATTTTGTTTATATGATCCGTTAGCACAGGATCGTATTAACTTAATAATTCGATCAAACATAAAAAATTTCCATTATTAGGCTATCCTTTTATTTCACAATTTCCACGAAGTGGAAAATTAAAAAAATAGAATCATTTACTTGATTTGTTTTACAATAGTTGATGTAAATTTAGTCGTTTTAGTAATTCTTCCCAAACAATAAAAGAATTAAAATAACAACTAGAACGCTCATGATCTTGGATTACATTTGACAGCTTTCTCCAGTTATTATAGACACCTATAAATTGTGTAGTTTTGTCATCTCTTCTTCTTTTGGAAAACAGTATACAACAAAAACAAAACACGGAGTCTTGCTTTTTTGAATAAATTAACTATCTGCTAAATTAACTATCTTAGTTGGGTTTCACCATTTGGCATTTTTTTAAAGTAGTATATAGTGGAAAATGATCTACCTTAGCATTTTTAGCAAAATATCCCTTGTTTTGTACAGGTCTGCTTTAACACAAAGCATTTTAAATTCATCAGTTATAATACTTGGCCACAAACCAGGATCATTTATACTCTCCTGGTCGTATTTCTTATTGTCATTTCCGTCATTATTTTCTGATTCGGTCATATTTGTATAAACACATGGTTCTTCAACAAATTTCATCGTTTCAACATTTTCATTGCAAGAGTCTGTAGTTGGAGTTGAAATTCCTTCACTAGTTGAAGTTTGAATTGTAATTTCTGAAGTTGAAGCAATTTCTTTTCCAGAATTACTTTGAAGCCAAGAAAACTGATCTATTTGTGGCTTCTTGTGAAGTTTAGCTTTTCTTCTTTTTCCTTTTCTGATAATTTTCTTTTTTGACACCTAGAGCGATATTTCATTGGCATGGACATGGTTATATCTAACAGTATTAAGCAGTTTATAGAATGAATTGTCAAATTAATATGTGCTATACTATACGTCATTACCTAGTAAGCGAGATAAGTGACAGTAAATCTACTTACCTTATATTAATAATATTTGCACACTTGCAATAGACTATAATATAAACTGTAAACTTCGTATATTTCCAAATCCGCTCTATTTACTGCTCTATTTACACTTCTTTCTTTATTCTTCTTATTCCGGTCGTTACCGGTGAAGAGGTAATGCATTGTGTATTGCTAGGAGTGGATCGTTTAATTTATATTCATTTTACTTTTTGTTTCAACAACTAAATATCAACAAATATGCACGGATGCACACATAAAATATTTTACATTAGATGTAGAAATGAAGAAGATAGTTGATGATTTACAAGTCCATTTGAACCCAGCCTCATCCTCGACTTCTGGGAGCCACTTGCACCCAGAAGTCGAGCCTCTCTGTCTTAACATGTCTGAATGGTATCTCCTTATTCATAAATGAACCCCCCCCCCTCCCCTCTTATATGTATCACTGCGATCGCAGCCCAATAACAGCGTAAGTCAAAGCTCAGCCAGCCACGTGGAAACAAACGTATACTTTCAGTATGTGTAAACGCTATTATTGTTCAGAACACTATTTTAATTCTTAATCACAGCGGGGCCCCTTAGTCACGTGGCCCCGCTGCTTAGCATCCCCCTCTAAGATGGCCGGCCCTGATTCATTAGCATA
Source organism: Argiope bruennichi (assembly GCF_947563725.1). Classification (NCBI taxonomy): domain Eukaryota; kingdom Metazoa; phylum Arthropoda; class Arachnida; order Araneae; family Araneidae; genus Argiope; species Argiope bruennichi. The sequence goes on along the minus strand of NC_079152.1, from coordinate 108,747,203 downwards.
CAAAAAACGGTGAATTAATTGTTTTAGTTCTGGGACTCTCTCTTTCACTTAATTAAATTACTAATTTTAAAACAATGTTTTTCTTGTCTGTTATCAAGAATTAACCCTCAGGAAATACTTACATAAAAAAGAAACATCTTTTAATGACCTGGTACCCTAAATAGGCTAGGCCGTTTTTTCATTGAATGGACTGGGTTCTCTGGCCCAACTGCACCGATCATTGACTGGAAATAAGTTATGTTCAGCTACTTGGAGACCACTTGTAGCCATTCATTGACTTCATTACGAAAACAAGGAAATATGACAATTCGCCATGTTATCGAGCCACAAGTGTTTGAAGGGGTTTGAATAACATTCTGTAGAATTGCAGCGAATGATTTAGAAACCTAGATCATTTATAAAGCATAATAGAGATTGCAGTTCATGCATCAGATCCTGTACAGGATCACTTTCACTTAAACACTTTCGCAATTATGGATGTCTGTAAAGGCAGCATGACTCAGTATTTCTATAGAGGACATCTAATGACTTGCTGAATCTCTGCCACATTGAGTTGCTGCACTTTTCATGGCAAAAGGAGGTCTGACATGTTATTAGGAGATATCCTATGACTTTTATCACCTAATATTTGTAAAAAAGAATGACTTTATGTTGGCGCACAAAAAATAAGTTATTCAGTTTCATAATAAAAAATATAATTTAATTACATTTTGACAATGCTCTAAGCGTAAAACAGAAATGTTTTTCTTATTACCTGGTTTAACTATAATACTTCTTTGCCCAAAAGTTTCAATCGCCCTTTTTTTCAAAATCTCAAATGGGGAATTTGTTCATTTAAACGAAAATGGCCTAGAAAGATAATTGCTTTCAGAACATTATTTTGTTGTTTTTCTATAATTTTATGTTGAAGTCTTCGGTGCCATACTCAAATCATTGTCATTTTTTCATGGTATAATAATCAGTCTGTGGGCAAGAAAATACCAAATGGATGCGTAATTAATCCTTCATATTCTGTTACGTGTAACATGCATTTTAGAAAAATTAGATATGCATGCATGATGTTTTTCCTTGCATTACTTTACTGTAGAGTAGGATGCCGGCTGAGATGCAGTTTCCATCATTTTTTGTGGTTCTGTTTCATAGTTTCCTTTATAAAATAACCTTCATGTAGCTTCAAAATATAATGTAATTATATTGACTTTTATCTTTCTCATTCATCAAAATTACATTTAAGAAAGGGCGTTCATTTCTATTATCTCATACAATAATTATTTCATCAAGAATAACAGAAATTAAACGTCTGAAAGCGAATTATTTCACTTCATTAATCAACTTCAATGGCTTCTCAACTTGAACAAAGTTCTGTTAGTGGATATCTACAGAAAACACCCAAGCACACTTCTATCCGCAAATTTCTCCCCCTCAAAATCAGTACCACCCTTTTAATAATAAATAGACAACTCTGTGGAGAACTCTTATAATTCTCCTATCGTAATTATTCCCGTCTTTATACTCTTTATCTCAGTTGTGTTCATCACATGCAAGGCGAAAATTTATCATTTCAAAGGCTCTGATTCTGAAGGATTCATTCATATTTAGAACAACAGATTCTTCTCGAGTTCTTCTTCCATGAAATGGGTCAAAATTTCGACAATAATCATGAGTTTCTGAGTGGCAGGCATTCTCTTACGTGCATCGCCTTCATATTCATTAATATTTCCCACCGCTTTGTTAATGTCTATATGAAGTGCTTTTCAAAGTCACTAACTTTTTGATGCGTTTCAAAAATTGAACAGGTTAATTAAACGTTGACATAATTATTAAAGATTAATGAAACTTAACATGCGTTTCAAAAATTAAACATTAGCATAATAATACATTAAAAGGTCAAATGCATAAAAAGTTTTACAGTTCGTTTTTATCTTGGTATTCTTTAAATTGCAGACAAGTTACATCTCTGACTGAAGAAAAGTTTCAGTTATGTTTAATTTCGTAATTCAGTGATTGAATTACAATATTATTTAGAATATTTGATTCAGTTTTTTTCCTACCTATCAATTTCGCTGGTGCACAATTCTAGGAAATATATTTCGCATTTTGTGAATTGTTCTTGTAGCGTAATTTTCAGACTTTCGTTGTCAGATCTTATCATTCTTTTCAGTTTATTTTTTCGTTCATCTAAGATAAGTTCAAATCACAGAGAATATATATTCTCTTTTCATTTTAATTTATTACAAAAAGCAAATCTTATTTCATAAATTCAGGTTATAATAAATGGTTAAAATTGAGATATTTGTGTTCAAAGCATAATAAAGAAAAGACCAACAGAAGAAAGGAAATTAAATTTTGATGGAATGCATTTAGGGCAATGGAGAGAAAGGATGTATAAAATATTTAAAAAATGAAAATTAAAAAGCAAGAAGTCTTTTATAAAATATGCATCGACCATAGATAATCTGTTAAATAATAACGATTGAATAAAATTTATACTAAGAAATGACCAATCATCACTTTTTATAGTCTGTTTTCAAAATGGTCGTATCAATTATTTAATATTCTGGTATCTATATTTATGCAGCGAATGTAATGCCCTGTGAAATTTTATAATCTTATGGTCACTTTTTTTCTATAATGTTTTCTTGAACAGAAAAGATTGTAAAATCTTAAAAGAAATCTTAATATCAAAAGTCATAAAATTAGATCAGTTGATATCAAATATTTTCTTATTATTGAAAAGTTTTATACCATTTCATGGAGGAGGAATGGATAAAAAATTCACTACTGTCGTGCTTTTACAATAAGATTTTATAGCTTTCTTCATTAATTTTTAGATTTTTTTTATGTGTGTGTGCCGGATCAAACGCAATATCTTTTAAGTGAATCGGGATAAAATATCGTTGAAATTAAGCAAAACTAATTCAAAATTACTTTCCTTTTTAGATTCTTTCTTAACATATGAAAGTAATCTCCTCTAATTATATTTTAGTTATCTACACATTTGTGAATTCGACTAAAATTAGCCTATGATGAATAGACTTTTCAAAAAAAATATATTTTCTAACACTACAAAAATTATTACAATTACGCATTATTACTTTAATACAATAAAGCAATATAATAATTTTAAGCTAAGAATAGAGAAAATAAAAGCTAATTAAATTTGTTCATTTCTTGTTAAAATATTATCGTAGAAAAGTGTAATATTTATTGTTACTTCTGTTGGCACTGCGTATTAAATATTTAAGTATTTAAAACCTAAATTTAAAGTCAATAACAAAAGTCTCTTTGGAATTACAGTATTAAATGGAAAGCTATGTTATTACTTTCACAAATAATAAAGTAAAAGATTACAAATAACAATTTATAGATAGTGACAGTCTCCTACAGGGAAACAAACTTTATTTAAAATAAATTCTATAAATATTGCAGTAAAGACACTGAACAAATTATTGTCATCTCTTGTTTAAAATTTAATCCAAAGAATTTGAATAATAAGAAAGATCCTTTCAAGCTTCGAAAACTTTTTAACTTTTAGTTTTAAAAGCTTTTTATATTGAATTGGTAAAACTTTTATAAGCTATGGAAAAGAAGTATAACAAACTTTCTCTACTTTGTTATCCTTTTTTTCAAATTCCTTTTATACCACAAAAATAATGCTATGTGCATTTTAAATTCAACAATCCATTTCTTCCGTTCTGTAATAAAATGTTGCTCTAAGAGATAGCTACAGTAAAAGTAAATCAGAGCTTCTAATTATTTTATAATCTGATAAATAATTTTATAAGAATGGTAAAAATAGATATGTCAACAAGCATATTTAAACGGAAATTCTAAATTATTCACATATAATACTATAAAAAATATCATTAATCTCTTTCAGTTTTAAATCTGAGGGTTATTTAGGAAACAATGTCCAATTACTTATAAAACATAAAACATCACAGATTTTTTAATTATTTAATTCCTTATATTATTTAATTCCTTAATTGAATTCTCTATTTTTCTACATAGTTTCAATATTTGTTCAAACAGTTGTCATAGTTCTATGTAAGCTTCTATATGCCTAAAGCATAGAAGTCTATTGCTTGATAGAATAACCAGTCGCAATTTATTATTTTAAGGTCACTTTCACTTCTTCGTCTGTGTTTTTCATCTTTAGATAGCGGAACAAGTGAAAATAGCTTGTCTAAAAATCTAAAGTGTGCGGTGGATGGTCAGTCTGATCCATCCAAAAGATCTTATCAAATTTTGGGTGTTAATGACAGAATAAGGTTTGGAATTGTAATTCAAGAACTAAATTTCAGGAAGATGTCCAGGGTGCTTATTCTGTAATGCATGTTGAAGTTTAGTCATGATAGCTCAGTAAGAGGCTGTATTTATTATTACACCTTATTGCATACATTCGACTAACAAAATTTTATATCTATACCAAAACACGATTCCTATAATCTTGCATGTTGAGTTTATAGAAATCGGGTTTTCGTGGTCGCTCAGCCTTGGTACTGACTAGTGATGTCGTGTAGCGCCATTCCATTGATTGATGTTTAGATTCTGGGAGCATATGAGAAATCCACATCTCCTCACCTGTGGCAATGTTCTTAAGAAATTGATCACGTTCCTCAAGATAATGGTTCAAAAAATCAAGAGCAAGCCATTCTTTTCATTTGGTGTTCCTAATTAAGCTTCATGGGAAACCAACGTGCATACAATTTGGGAAATTACAAATTTTCAGTGACAATTTTGTGTAGTTGCTCTATTTACATTTGAAAATTCCAATGTTAAGTTGAAATTATGGATAGCTGGTCTTCACGAATCTTTTCTATCATTCATTTGATCAAATCTTCTGTGATCACTGATAGTTGGCATGATTGTTGTTCATCATGAGCATTTCCTTGTTCGTCCTTGAAAATTCTCAGCGATTTAGGCATTTTGCTGTCATCCATCGCACTGGAGACATTCACCTCACAAAAACCGAAACCCTAATCTATTTTATAATCAGCGGACTTACCAATTGCTTAAAACATTTTGGATTGACATAATAGACAGAAAATTGCAACAACACTAATGCAAATGCCGTCATTAGACAAGCAAGATATGCTGATAATCGGTCACATGTGCATTTCAGTATTCGAGCAAAATTCGATTAACTACGGTGATTCGAACCTTATTATCCGAATAACACTCGTATGTAAAAGATAATGTTTCCACTACATGTTTACACTCAGTACAATAATAATGCATTCAAGTGCAAAAGCCATTTACAAAGAGAGATTCCGATTGTTCTAGAAATTGAGATGAAATGAATTAGTCTCATATTTTATTTTAAATAAAAGCACTTACAAAAATAAGGAATTTTTAAGCATTAAATGAATGAATAGTAAAAACGCGCAACTCTTGATAATCCTATTTACTGAAGTTTTAGCGTAATAGCAATGCATACGTTATTAATCTTATGCATCTATCATAAATATAAAATATATTTGAAAATGTCAGAGCGAAGGCATTAAATACATATTTTTGATAGAGATTGGAAAATAAGAAGTGTCAAGAAAAAAAAGTGTCTGCTAGATTCCAAAGTCATCCGATTGCTTTGATTTATTTTAAAGACTATCAAAGTAAAGATATTTTATAAATAATGATTATTGAATTTTATAGATGTTTGAAATGAAAATTTTCACCCACTTACTAAGTTTTCTGGTTTAAAACACAAAGTTAATTGTGATAGTTGAAAAAAAGAATTTTAAACCTCTATCAAATGCCATTTACGCAATAATATCCCTCCACATTTCCTCACCAGTGAAAAAAGTTTCAACCCGCCTAATTTCAATATCATCAAGCTAGTGGATTCAGTTAATCTTTGTGGAATGAGCTTTCGAAACTATGATAATTGGTACAGAAGTCGAAACTTTCTTCCAAGCCATTGCCATCTCTATTTTTGTAAAAGAGCATGTTTCAAGAGAAAGAAGTGAAACATCTGACAGCAAGATCGCTTTCAATAAACATATCATAGTGCTAAATATCGGAACTAACCCATTAGCTACCACGATCCAATTTGGGAATTTTGGAATTTTACGTACACCAATTCGTGTCAAAAATATATTTGATACATTTGACAGTTTAGTTTCATTGTATATATATTAGTCAATATTTTGTGTTGCAGAAAGAGGGTATTTTGTGTTTCCTTTCTCTATAACAAGCGAAAAAATTTGAAATTCGTTTTGTAAGTTGAGTGGAATGGAATTTTCATGTTTGTAGCATTATATTTTTGGTTTGGTTTTTATATTATACTGAAATAACGTACATAAATATAGAGATAGAGGTTATAGTAACGATCTATTACTTGCTCAGTCTTTTGCTTTTTATTGAAATGATTTTATTGATAATTTTATAACGATACTACTTTTCAAAAATATCAACTATTCACAAAATGGAACATAATTTGAAAATTTGAATATAATTATACTGTTACACACCTTTTTATGTACATATATATAATTTATAAACAAAATTAACCCAAAAACTACCAATTTCAAAAAAAATTGGGGTTAATGGATTAAAACAATTCATAGATTTTCCTCATTAGCTTAAATTCTCCACTTTCATTAAGAAATAAAGTTCTGCTGCATTAGCAAGCACTATGAGCTGTTTTGACATACACAGTCCATATCTGAGACTTGGAGAAAAGGTGTACTGAAAAAAACTTCAAATTCTTCGGAATAAAATTATTCGTAACATGACAAATACACCATAAATCGTGTGAAATAATATCATATATAACGTTATAACAATTTATTACTACATTTTGATGATGCTCTTCATCAAAAGTTATCCTAATGCAGTCAACAGTTGATGAACATTCTTCTTCTAAAATAAAAAGAGACATGTATACGCATTTGTCAGAATTAATTAATCCTTTCCCTTTACACCACCCTAATTTGAAAAATCTGGGCTGAATTCTGTAATTTGAAATAATTTTTTCTTTAAAATCTTTATTTAACTAGTTAAGCAATTTTTTACATTCCTAAACCTTAGTCTTTGTGTCTATAGATAGACTTAAAATATTCTAACTAAATTTCTGAGGTTTACATAAAATCTTATTTTACAATCTGATTGAGGAAAAGTGCATAGGCAATTGCACTCAGGCGAATTTCTAATTCAAGCATATGCAAGAATAAATTCGAGCTGATGAACTTGCGACATATGTGATTTCCATCATTAAATAGAATTTTTTATACTGTTCTCTTTCTTTAATTATTACAGTTAAAAATTGAAAATTATTTTGACATTAACATGAAAAATGTGCATTTACAGGAACTAAATATGTTCGACAGATGTAGTTAAAATTTTTCATTTACTTCGTAGAAATAATTCTCACTACAGTTCAATTGATTCTAAAACTTCTGAAATCTGATACAAGCAGCTGATAAAATAGTATTTTATTGCTTTATATGAGATTATTAAATAAAATATGCAGAACAAAATTTATTTTAAAGCAGAATAGTCCTAGAAGAAAACCTGATAATGTTTTTACCTGCCTGAATTATATTTGATACCTAAATTTATAATTCCAATAGTTTCAAATTTTTACTTTATAATTTTAAAATGTAATTGCTGAACGTGACATTGCCTTATTAATATCAATTTTTTTTCAGGTAGCTGAAAAACGGAGTATACATAATGTAAGTAATTTTTTTAATTAATTCCATCACATGTAGTTGGTTACTTAATCAGTAAAAGTATAAAAGAAGTACGAATGAAAGGTAATCTTCTAATACTGTTAAGCTTTGCTTTAAAAATATTCTTTTAATAAAGGGTAAAGGTATTACTTATGCTCTTTTCTACACGAAGAAAAAAGTACAGAAATTCGTAGCTTTAATTAAAACTAGAGTTTAAACAGGACTCAGTTTTACTGAGTAAAGAATCAATTGAGCAAAAATTAATTAATGATGCATATAATGCGGCGAAAGATTTTGATTTGATATTGTATTGTTAGCTTGAAAGACCTTTTATTTAACAACTACCTTTTCGAACGAGTAAAAAAAAGCAATTGTGACGAGAAAAAGTATATTGATTGATCTGGAATGTGAATCTAGAAGCATATTTGATCCATCTGCATATATTGATGTAAAATCTTAATAATTATGCCTGTGTTAAAAAATTTATTTTCCCAGGAAAATAACAGCGACTTTCTTACAGCATTCCTTCTTGTTCAGTTTTTACAGTGGATGTGCATTAAAGAAAATTTCTTATGACTTGCAAACAAATTTTATTTTTTATACTGATTCTATCAGAGTTTTAAGTCAATAAAATCATTTAATCTCAATCTTCATAATCATCCTTTGATTTTAAAAGGTATAAATATTTTTAATAAATTGAATTCCCCTGGTTTCACATTTTCGCTATGTTGAACGCAAATTTTGAACAATGAGAAGGCGGACAATTCCGCAAAATCGGCAACTGCTCTAATAAATATGACTTTACCAGCAGGCGACTTAAAATGGTGCTTAACTCAAAATGTCGGATCGATTAGGTTCTTGAAATAGAGAACAGACTCCACGTAATCAAACCACTTTTACAGCCTTGGCCTTCTTTAAAAAATAGAAACACAGATACTCTTTTAACAAGCTTATGCACTGGTCATACTAGATTCACTCATCTTCATCTTTTACTCAAAGAACAACCACCAATGTGTTCGCCATGCAACTGTCAAATGTCCATCTACCATATTTTGTCTGAATACTCATGTTTCAGTGTTCAGCGTCTTTTTCAAACGCCTACTATTTCAACCTTTGTCAATTTTATTTGGCGAAATCTCTCATCTTTAAGAAAATCTTTTTGGTTTTCTTAAAATCCATAATGTTTTATTCCCTCATCTAAATTATGCTCATTTTTTAAAAAATTTAATTTATAATCATATTTAGCAAAAAAATGTACACTCTCATATGGCTATGCATTTATCTCTTTGATTGATCTAATAATCATAGAGATATCTATGATTTTATTTCTCTATCTATGGCAAAAAACTATAGTCAACATCTTGGCTTTCGTGCCATAAAAAAACCAAACCAAACCCAAAGAAGCATATTTACTAAACTACTAGTTTTATTTTTAACTTTCAAAGGTTTGTTATAAAAAGTTTGTGGATGTTTCTTTCAGGAAATATATAATTTTTAATTCTATATGCCATATGAAGGCACATTTCCTGCATTCGTGCCTCAATGGAAACTTCAATGCAAAGTTTGTTGAAAAGCTTACACATATACTTTATTCATCAATATAAAATAAATCATCTCAATAATTTTCTTTCTTTGTAACATTTTTATAGAATATCTTTTGTAGAACTAGATTTGCATTAAAACAAATTGACAGAATTGCATACTCAAATAGAAAATGTTATTTTATGCTTTTACAGTCTATATTGGTAATCAGTAAAAGCAAACGATACAGAAATGTTCATGAATATAAATCGAAGAAATTTCTCACTTTAATACATCCGCATAACTAGCAGATTTACAATAGATAAACAAAAAGCTTTAAAGACTCTAGTTGTTTTCACAATTGATTATATATTTTAAATTTACCTTAAAAGAGATTTTATATAAACTTCGTATTAGTTCTTATACGAATTTTTGTAAGAAATATAATAAATTCACTTTTTAACGAATTTTGGTTGTTATTCGCATATAATTTAATCTCATGATTACTTTGTTACTTTTTTTGCAAATTCAAACAGTCAAAGCAGTTCTTGATAAACTTACAATTATTTTGAATTGCTATTACTATAAATAAGACAGGTTTTAAAAAATTTCCTAATACGTCTAGAATATTTCCTCAAATTAAAAATTTGATCCCTGATGCAAGGACAAATATAACATGTCAAGCTCCTGACACTCCAGGAAAACCCACAAACTCACTTTGTGAATGATCGGTTTGTAACTTTGCCAACAATTGTTTGAACATCTGTAATCACCAAAATTTAGAGGAAATACATAAGGAAACTAAAGACAGGAACAGAAATATGATTAATCTGTCGATAATTATTTAAGCTGATAGTAAAGAGAAAGAAACAATGTGTTTCATTTTGATCTACTTAATTCTACATATGAATTTTTTTTTTTTTTGAAAATGGATATATTTTATCAAAATTTTATTTTTATAATCTGTGTTGATTGTAATAAGACTAGACATTTAAAACGACAGCTATTTAGCTTTCATTAAATCTTCCTACAGTCTTAAATAAATAAAAAATTAAAATATACAATTTAAAACTTATAGTAGTAATAATATATTATAATATTCAGCATGATTCAGCTGTTCATTCTTTTCCAGGTCAATGTTCTCAGTTGCCAATGTTTAATTTAATAGAGCAGGAATAATTTCGATAACAAGCACAGTACAACCAAAATTCAATTTCATAAGAAAGGTTGGATTCCTGTTCAAATTTATTTAAATATCTGTATTGATCGTCTTGTATTTATCTGTTAAAGTTAGCAAAATTTTTTATTGCTCAGCAAATCCTTTTTCCGTAATAACGTAAAATTATAGAAATGAGCATCGAAATTTTTAATCAAATTTTTATTTATTTTTTATTTTTAATGTGCATTTTTTCAAAACTTTATTTTTTAAAAATTACACGAATATATTAGGTAAATTCCTTATAATTAAATTTCTCGACAATCGAGAAGTTTTAATTCGAAGTGTTTTAACATTTGATTTTTATTTTAAGACAATTATTGACTTTGCCTGTATCTTTATATATAAAATTTTCTGCTCCCACGCTTTTTATTCACTAATTGCTATTGAAATATCTAACATTAAGTATTAAAAAATGTCATTTTTCATTTTGAGAATGCATCAAAGATTTAAGATTGATTCTCATTATATATTTTGAAATTCTTTTAACAATAATCATATTTAATATCACATCCATTTCTCTAAACCATATTTCGAATTTTCTACTGTTAACTGTTGTATTGCTTTCAGATCTGTCAATCATGAAAAATTATTTCATAAAGGAATAACTATTTATCTCAGGATTGCAATTATAACTAAACACCATTTTATGAATTTTGTACTCATTATTATAAACTATTTTTAAGTATATGTAGTTTGCTGAAATAAAATTATGTCTCACAACATTAATAATAGTTTTTAAGACTAGCCATGAAGTAAGATTAAAATATATTTAAATACTTTACGAGATGGTACTCAACTGCATGACTATGTCCAATAATATTTAAAAGCTAGCAGACATGATATAAAATTATTATTCATAAAATTTTGGCCGATAAATACACGGTTGGTCATTAAATCAACACATATGAACAAAACACTTTTGTTAAATCAGTGTTGATTTAATTAAACAAATACAAGACCCTATTACCGAACGATTATTCCTATATATAGCTTTGGCTTATACAATTCCATATTGAATATGAATCTCTTCGATTGAATGGATGAAGCCAAAAGAATCGATTCTAAGGCAGAAGGTTGAAGTGTTTCCTTTTATTCGAACATCTGAAAAGCACACATTATATGCTTCTCAAATGATTCTATTGAGGTTAACTTATGTGCGTGGGATGTTCTTTTCCCTCAGAAGTGCTGAAGAAGATCCCAAGAAAATTGATCAGGATTGGGACGCGTCAAGATATCTGGCAGGAGAAATTGGACGAAAAAAAATTGCATGAGCTTTTTACACTTCATTGTTCTATTCGATGGTATTTGCATTTACTTTTCTTGTATTCTTTTTTCTCCACCTTTTCCAATAATGCTTTTATTCAAAAGAGACTTAGCAATCAAGACTTACAGTTTCTTGTGTTTCTCTTCTTCTTTTACTAGGGAAAATGCAGTATCTATAACTTTTTGAGTTATAGATTTTTTTTGAAACATTACTGAAATATGTTACGTATCAATTCATAAGTGTATAAGGAATAACTTATTTTAGTATGACCTTAATACTCATTTAAAATAACCTTGTTTCTACTTTTATAGATTTCTTTTAGTTGAAATTTACCGGCCGCGGTGGCCTAGTGGTAAGGTCTCGGCTTCGGAACTGGACGACTTCAGGCTCGAGACTCTATTTCACCGAAGAACCGTTTTGTAAATGGGTCTGGCGTCCATTTAATCCGCCGGGGTCTTACACCGTCCCGCTGGTGTGGTGTGAAAGTTTGTAAAGGGGATGCCAGCTCAGGTGTCACCCTCGTCATCTGATCGTGGTTCGAAATTACGATGTCCGTCCCGAAATAGCTTTAAAACGGAACATTAATATAACTAAACTGAACCAAATTAAACTTTATTTGAAATTTGAAAAAAATTGTTAGGTAAGCGATACGAGTATTGTTCAATAAAAAATAATCGTACTTTTTAAAAGATAATTAAAAATTCAAGAATAATCAAATTAATATTACGTGCGTATCAGAATAAATGAATAATAGATGGAGCATGCTTCAAAAGTATGATGTCCTTGCAATAACCTTAGCAGCTGACCAAGTACGCAGTGTTTTACTTTTGACTACTCCAAAAAAGGATGTAACACATAACATAACGTTGAAATTTATTTTTGCCTTAAAAAAATCGTCATCTGAACCATATGTAATACTATATGAAGCGCATGAGGAATTTATCCACCCCTTTAGCTTGGTTAGAAGATGTTTAAAATTTGAAAGAGGAAAAGGAACTGATTTCAAAAGAAGGTGGACCCTGCGCTCCAGTGACTTTTAACGAAAGTAAACGGCAACATCGTTTCTGTGATAGTGATGGAACATCATCGAATCACATTAATAGACCTATTAAAATGAGTACTATTCATAAGTTGCTCTCAGAAAAATTGCACATGGTAAGTGTTTCTGAGAAGAGATCATTTCATACCATATTGTAAGTCGCAGAGATTTACAGGACATTTTAACAACCTTACTTTTAGAAGATTTTCCCTTTTTTCCGAAAATGCATAAAACATAACAAGGAAAAGTTAAGAAGCACGGGATGCAAAAAAGGAGTTGTTTCTAAAAACAGTTGGAATAAAAAAAATAATAATAATAAAACAATTGTACAGTTCCGGCTTGTTGCGAAATCTATTTCAACCTCCCTCCCCCATCAAAAAACTAAGATAGGTTTCAAACTCAAATTTAGGACAAATTTGTATTCAAGTTTTGATAGTAAAAAACATCGGTTTTTCATTGTATTAATTTACTATTTGCTACAATATAAAACACAATAACCCTTTCATTACATACTATTCCATAAGACATATTTAGAAATCGTAATTATTAAGTATACTATCTTATATCTTCTGAGAATAAGAATATATTCAACTTTTATCATGATTGTTTTCTTTTGACGATTTCAAAATCATACCGTTCCAGTAAGAAGACATTTTGGAATTATCTTTTTAAAAAATTTACGGAATATTGATCACATTAAAATAAAAATTTATCCTATCAGGTTCAGTACAAAAAAAAAGATTATAATAATAATACAGGTGGTTATCAAAATAATGGAAACACTTTAGATTTATAAAGAATCCTTTATTAGTATGGTGTAGGACCACCTTTGGCATCTAATTCAGCTTGGTTTCGTCTAGGAATCTATTCATACAAGTGTTGAGTAGTGTTTAGAGAAATATTGTATTATTCTTCTTGGAGATATTGTGAAAGTTCTGGGAGAGATGCCGATGAAGGATCTCGATTCCGTATTGAACGCTCTAAAATAGACCATAACGGTTCACTTATATTGAGATCGAGTACGGGCCAAGTCAGATGTTTAACTTCATTCGCGTGTTCATCAAATCATGATTGGACAAGTCTCGCTGCATAGAAAGGTGAATTATCATCCTGAAAATTCCATCTTTTGCAGGAAACAAAGTTTGCATCATAGGATGAACCTGGTCAACTAAAATTTCTCTATACTTCTCCCTAGTGATCCTTCCTTTCAGGGTTACGATTGGTCCAACAGAAAACCACGACAATGGCTGCCCATATCATGACACATCCACCTCCATGTTTGACATGTTTGACAGTTGGAAGGAGACAATTACGATCATACGCTTGTGCAGGTGTCCTTTAAACGTTGTAGCGAAAGGCGTGAAACACAATTCGTCAGATCATGTTGCTTTCTTCCACTTATCAATCGACCAGGTTTTGTGAGTGTGACGCCATTGTAGACGACGTTTACCATTAACATCTATGACAAGTGACTTGAGATTTGCTGCTCTGCCATAAATGTTCTGTTTTTGAAGGTTTCTTCTAACTGTAATCACTGACATAGGAGATTCCAGATGAATATTAAGATCTGCAGTCACTTTTTCTGCAGTTGTTGGCTTTTTAGACATTACAATCCGCTTCAACACCCGTCGGCCTCTTTCACCGAGTTTCTCTTTTCGCCCACTATTTTGATTTGCCAAGCTTGTCTTGCCGCGTTGTGTGTATGCTGCCATGACTTCAGACACCGTACCTCCAGAAACACCTAAACGTTGGGAGGTCTCGCTCACACATGCTCCAGCTAGACGGCCTCCTACAATTTGGCCTGTTTGAAAATCTGAGAGGTCCAACATTTTGCGCTTTTGAAAAAAATCCAAGAATTACACAGCTTAAAAAAAGCTAACACATACTACCAGAATATATACATTGATATTTATAAAAAACTGGCGGTTATTATTATATTTTAATGCTTACGAATCGCATTCAAAAATGTCACTTTTATGCACAGGTGTTTCCATTAGTTTGATAACCACCTGTATATGCAAAGAAAAACAAAGTACCCCAAAAACAGAATTTAAAAAAATAATCAACTACTAACATTATCATATCGCGTCAATCTGCACAATTATTGAGAAAATCTAATAAGCAAAAATAATTTTCTTATTATTTGTGCAAAACGCTGGAACATACATCATTATGACTCAACAAATATCTTTGGTGGAGAAGTCTATTTTGATATAACTAAATCAATGTTCAGTAAGATTCCAGTTAAATAATGCAACATGATTGATTCTTTTATTTGGAAAGTAATAAATAATTATGGGTTTCTGGGAAAATTAATTAAAAATCGTTTAAATTTTTTAGTATTTTAATATATGATGGAGAAAATCCAATAAAAAATTTAGTTTCTATAAAATTTGACCGAAGCTAAAAAGCTTAATGAGACTTTCATGCTTAAAATTTACCTTTAAACTCTACGTTTAAAGATGGTTATCATAAAAAAATTATTCATAGAATGTTCGACTCTCTTATTAATATTTTGGCAGTTTATTTTAATAACCAAGCTTCAAATTTCGATTAAATTTTCCCTCAACGTCTCCAGATAAGTAAAACAAGCACAAATTTAACTAATTAGTTTTTTTTTTATGATGAATTAATACTTAGTCTTTAGGAAGATGTTTTAATTACACGAGCGAATCATTTACCAATTAACCCACTTGTTAGGAGCGTTCACCAAATTTTTATTATCTTTCTAAAGCGCTTCTTTTGCTTTAGTGTATTGTATGATAGTTAAAAGGCGATGAAATATATGGTTTAGTGTCAACATTAGATATATTTTTTATATTCTCTAAGGAGGGAAATTAGATAAATCCACGATTTTTTATTAACATCCATTTATTTTCGATTAATTCTTAATTATAAATCTAGTTATATCTTCATTTCATCCACTTTCCAATTTATCCACTTTTTTTCAGAAGAATGATTCACTTTTAACTTTATAAAAATAAATTTTCTGTTAAAAATATTGTATATATCTATTACATCACAAAAATGTCTCAGTTTCAATTTTAATGATACCAAGAATTAAAATATTCTAAATATTGTTAATGTCCTCAAACGGGAACAAATTTTCATAAAATTTAATCAGTGAATTTGAAAAAAATTCATAAATGAGTTTTTTAATTCCAGTATCCTTATGATGTATATAATTTATGGCACATTATGATGTATATAATTCATGACACAGCGTCTTGAAACTGTATTAATTACATTTGAAAACTTATTTTTTCAACATCTGGCAAAAATGAAACATGATTGTCATAACTTTCGTTGATTTTCAGTTAATTTTCTAGAACATAAGTTAATATTCTAAAATAATAAAATAAGAATTTTTTTCTGTTTGAAATTAGCCACCTTTGAAGAGTATTAGGTTCAAAGGGATAAAGAGTTATTTAAAATTTCAATTACATTTTTTGTGTAAATATATCTTAATAACATTCTTGGAAAATATAAGTCATTGTATTTTAAAAGCTTTACACCGAACTGTTCATTATACTATGCATTTCTTCAATTTCCTTTCTATATCTTTATAATGTATATATTTTCTGTGATATACTTCTTATATCAAAGAAGAGAGCAACAATATATAAAAAGGGCGCATTTTTATAATTTTTTACCATTACTTGATTCTGAAGTGAAATCCTAATTCTAAGTACATCAAAATTTAAAACATTTTATAAAACATATTAGGATTGAAACTTATATTGAAATTTATTCGATATATTGAAACTTTGGTGCGTGGTTTAACACGCATTGCCAAATTTACTTTAAATTAAAGTATTAAAACATTTTTACTTAATGAAAACTGCCAGTCATGTAAATAACAAAAATAAATTTTAATTACAAATTAAATTAACAAATATAGAATATGATACATTGGCCGTAATTCCATCGACCAGCATAAGACAGAAGTTCTAAGCCAGCTGGCGAAGGCAGGAAGTGAGCCACTCGTGATCGTAGGAGAGCAAAGTTCATCTCCATAGGTATGATTGATGCTTATCGCCTGTTGGCGAAACAAACAGTCATTTATCGCCTGTTTGGCCGCTGCACACTCCCTCCGCAGTCTCATTGGAAATGGACATAACGACGTGGGGGTCGAACTTGTCGGCCTGAGCGAGTTGTTTGCCTTGCTGGAACGACGATGGATGTCTCAGCTGGAAGTGTTTTGGTACACTTAGTAGTGGAACTTGCTTCTTGCTTGGCCGGTGGTATACTGGAACACTCAGGAGGAATTATAAAAGCAGGTTTCAGACGGTCTATAGAAATGGTATGGGAAGTTCCCTTGATCTCGAGATCGAAAGTTTTCTGTCGCCTGACAAGAACTTTGTAGGGTCCATCATATGGTGCTTTTAGGGGTTTGCGTACACCGTCATGTCTCACAAATACATGTGAACACTCATTGAGGTGAGGATGTACAAAGATTGTTCTTTGGCCATGACAGGACGTTGGAACTGGTCTCATCGTTGCAAAATGACGTTTTAAGTCCTCCACGAGCTGCTTGGGTGATGCATCTCCAGGTGTTGGATCGAAAAATTCTCCTGGTTGTCGCAGAGACTTGCCATATACCAGCTCAGCAGTCGTCGCTTGTAGATCCTCTTTGAAGACAGAGTAACAAGGTGGGCAGTTCTGCAGACCACTGATCTGTGTTGTAGGCTTTCAAAGCTCATTTTAATGGGCGGTGGAACTCTTCGATCAGGCCATTGGCCTGAGGATGATAAGGAGAAGATCTGATCCTTTTAATTCCTAGTAGCTGAGAGAGAGCACGGAACAAATCACTCTCAAACTGTCTGCCCTGGTCAGTAGTAATTCTTACAGGACAACCAAATCTGCCTATCCAGTGCTTAAAAAAAATTTGCGCTACTGTCTGTGCTGTCATGTCTGGAATTGGTACGGCTTCTGGCCATCTCGTGAACCTATCTATCATTGTTAAACAATAATAGTTTCCTTGAGAAGGAGGTAGAGGGCCAACAAGGTCCAAGTGCACATGTTCGAACCTCTGCGATTGGTCTACAAATTTTCCTACTGGGGTCTTAGTATGGCGAATTACCTTCGATTTTTGACACGGGATACAATGTTTAGCCCAATTGTTACAATCTTTTCGAATGGAAGGCCAAATAAAACGCGATCGAATTAATTTTGAAGTGCTGCGAATGCTAGGATGAGATAAATTATGTAGTGATGCAAAAATTTGTTGACGAAATGATTCAGGAATATAAGGTCGAGCTGTACCTGTTGATACATCACAATAAATGGGAGTTTCACAATTTGGAAAAGCAATTTTTTTTAAATTGTAATGTTGCAGAATTATCGATTAAATTTTTTAATTCAGAATCAGTTTGTTGAGCTAGTGCAATTTCGTTATAATCTATGGGATTTGGCATGTTAATAGCGTTTATCCTAGATAGTGCATCTGCTAATATATTCTCAGAGCCTTTTATGTGGTGAATATCAGTACTAAACTGAGATATAAAATCTAATTGTCTAGCCTGTCTCGGAGAGCATTTGTCTAAGCGTTGTTGGAAAGCGTAAGTTAACGGCTTATGATCCGTAAACAGAGAGAAATTTCTAGCTTCAAGCATATGCCTAAAGTATCTGATGACAGCATAAGCTGCTAATAACTCTCTGTCGTAAGCGCTATAGTTTCTTTCTGCTGGGGAGAGTTTCCGATAAAAGAATGCGAGTGGTTGCAATTCTTCATCTACTAATTGAGATAATGTCCCTCCGATTGCAAAGTCTGAAGCGTCGACTTGTAAAATTAATGTGGCATCTGGTTTTGGATGTGCCAATAAAACAGCATTTGCAATTAATTGTTTACAATTTTGGAATTCTTCTTCCGCTTTATCTGACCAGTCCAGTTTCGTTTTATCATTCTTTTTTGCGCTTTTTAAATATGAAGTTAAATGTACCTGATGTTTTGCTATGTTCCGTAAAAATCTACGGAAAAAATTTTAAAAACCTAAAAATCTTTGAAGATCTTTTACTGTTTTTGGTTGTGGATATTTGAGAATCGGTTCAACTTTATGGGGTAAAGGTTTAGTCCCCGAACCAGTAATTAAATGACCTAAGAAAGGAATTTCTGAGACGCCAAATATGCATTTTGAAACATTTATGGTTAGTCCATATGTATTTAATCTCTCCAGTACGATTCGTAAATGAGCTTTATGCTCTTCTTGACTGGAACTAAATATTAAAATATCATCCAAATAGACATAGCAAAATTTAATATCTCCCAGGATTTCATTCATGAATCGCTGAAAAGTTTGTGCTGCCCCACATGACCAAAATTTAAAAATGGGAATTCAAACAGTCCAAATGGTGTACAAACTGCTGTTTTTTGTATATGATCCGGATGGACTGGTATGTGAAAATAAGCACGGACTATATCAAGTTTCGAAAAAATATTTTTTCCGTGGAGTGCATTGGAAAAATCCTGGATATGGGGTATGGGGTAACGGTCCGGTACCGTACAGGCATTCAATCTCCTATAGTCACCAACAGGACGGATGCTGCCTGAGCTTTGGGAAACGACATGAAGGGGAGATGCCCAAGGTGATTTTGATGGCCGGCATATGCCTTGGTCCATCATGAACTGAAATTCTTTTTTGACGGCGTCATACATTTCTGGATTTAGCCTTCTAGGTTTACTATGGAAAGGCGGACCGGTTGTTTCAATAAAATGTACCGTATTATGTTTAACAGGTTTTAATCCAAATGTTAATTTTGTTAATTCTGGGAATTCTTCCAAAATTTTATGGTATACTGATTCACCAGAAATAAGTTTTAGAGACGCATAATCTGCTGATTTTGAAATTATTCCGGATTGGGTAAATTTAGTTACATTATCAATAAGTTTGCGCCTTTTGAGATCTATTAATAGGTTAAAGGTTTGTAAAAAATCCGCCCCTATTATTTGAACAGGCACATTAGCAATTAAAAATTTCCATGGGAAATTTCGCCTGAGACCTAAGTCCACATTTAATAATTTAGATCCATAAGTATACATTTTGTAGTTGTTAGCTGCAAAAAGTTGCAGAGAATCAGGTTTTAGATTTTTTTGGTTTTTATTGAGTGGTATGCATGAAACATCAGAGCCAGAATCGATCAAAAATTTAAAATGGGACTTCTTATCAAAAACATGCAAACGATACGATTGCGCGGCTGCCGCCGATGTAGGTTGATCGACAGCCGCTATTGCGAGTTTTCCTGATCCGCGTTAGTTGAGTACGAACATGGCGATACGCACTTCAGTGCCATTTCTCCGAAACGCGCATGATAATAACAGAATTTTCTCCCACGATCACCGGAACGCCCACGTGAAAAACTGCGCTGTCTGTTTTTCCGATGGAAAGGGCCTCTGCTTCTGTCGCGGGAAAGCCGTTGTACCTGTTTACTTAAAGCGGTGATTTCGCTTCGGAGTGCAGTAAACTCATCCAGAGTGGAAGCTTTCTGCATGGCATTACTTTCCGCGCTTCGGCTTACGGCAAAGACGCTACTATCTGTTGAGGAAATACGGACCTCGGCAATTTTGTCAGCCATGTTGGCCAAATTGTCCAGGGGTTCAGAACTTATTGATAAAATTGCCTGCATTTCTGACGGCAGTCTTTGCAGCCATAAAGTTTTGAGAAAATCGTCTTTTATGCATGTGTCACCACCGAGTTCGCGTATCTTTCGGAGTAACTGCGATGGTTTATCTGCGCCTAAATGTAGTTCAGAAAGTAGTCGACGGATCTGTTCATTTTCCGAAGCGGAAAATTCGGCTATAAGTCGAGTCTTTAACGCATCATATTTGTTGGTGTCAGGGGGTGTGAGTAAAATATCAGCTACCGCAAATAAAGTTTCCGGATCAATAGTTGCAATCAAATGATTATATTTTGTAAGATCATTACTTATTTTTTCTAGAGCGAAATTGTTTTCTACTTGGATGAACCACAATTTTATATTGTTCCTCCACAGCGGCGGTATTTTCACCGAAAGATGGGACACATGCGATTCTGTCTTAGCGTCAGCATTGACAGTTTCGTTTTCAGTATTAAGCATTTTTGGTTACTCGATGTGAGAAACTGATAATTTTTACAATATTTATGAGTATCAGAAAAAGTTATGATTATTTAAATACACATTTTTTTAAAAAAAAATTAGGAGTTAAGAATCATAATAATAAACATGGTAGCCAAAACGAAAGTAATAAGAAATTAATACTTCGAATACAAAAAATAACACAAAAATTAATACTGAATATAAATAATACAATTTCTTCGCCAAAATAATGGGGAAATAAAATTTTGACCAATCACAGAGAAATGAACAGAAAATTCGAACACATACCTGGTCCTTAATGCATTACTTCTTGGCACAATAATCCAAAATAATACATTACGAAAAGTAATTGAGAAGCTCAATCACCAAAATCTGATTTGAGCATATTTTAGAAATTTTGAGGCTGGACTTCGCAAATTTGAGAAGAGTAAAAGCGAAAGTACCGGGTCACCAGTTTGGTGCATGGTTTAACACGCATTGTCAAATTTACTTTAAATTAAAGTATTAAAACATTTTTACTTAATAAAAACTGCTAGCCATGTAAATAACAAAAATAAATTTTAATTACAAATTAAATTAACAAATATAGAATATGATACATTGGCCGTAATTCCATCGACCAGCACGAGACAGAAGTTCTAAGCCAGCTGGCGAAGGCAGGAAGTGAGTCACTCGTGATCGTAGGAGAGCAAAGTTCATCTCCATAGGTATAATTGATGCTTATCGCCAGTTGGCGAAACAAACAGTCATTTATCGCCTGTTTGGCCGTTGCAAAACTTATTCAATATGGTATCTTTATATATGGATCATCAACAATGGGAAACAAAGGAAAGATGAAATATTAGAAACAACAATGAAAATGGTTTGGGTTTCCTTTCAGCAATGTAATATATTATTGTGAAGTACGTTTTAAATATGTTTTTAAAATGTATTAAAAATAGAAAAACATTATATGACATATAATTGAAAAAATATTTTTTAAATTTTAAAATAATTAAAAAATAATTTTTTCTGCAACATTTTTGAAAGTTACCGTCGGAAAACGAAAAAAATTTGCTTAGTTTTTAATTAATCGAAATTCTAAATAAAACTTTCCGTGGCGCACATTCCCATCTTCATAACAATATATGTGCTAATTTTGCAACTTTAGGTAAAATAGCCTGATCTCTGTAGCGCTAGCACACGCACACATATACTTTTATTCTTATTATTAATAGATATAAATCTGGCATTTTCATTACTTTGAAGGCAAAGAAATTTAATATTTCGTCATATGTATATTTAAATAAAAATAATAAAATTATGAAATATAAAGATAAAAAAACACTTTGATACTTGATGTGAAGAGAAGAATGCTCATGGAATTGCTCATGAGAAATTGCTCATGGAAATAAAAATGCATGTAACATAAATTATATTTAACTTAAAAGTTGTTTTAGCACTTTTTATGTTAATTTACTATAATAAAAATAAAGAGACGTCTTTAAAAAAAAAAGATAAAATCTACGTAGTCAAGAGATAAAATAATTTCTATTAGAGGTATAGTTTCATTAAATTTATCTTTTAAACTTTTTAAAAGTAATATATTCAGTTTAATTCAAAAAATGAACTTTTAAAATGTCGATATAAATTGAAATTCTATTTGTATCATTTTTCCTTACTTCAAAAATTAATGAAGTTCATCTTCATTGTAAATATTCAGAAAATCCTCTTGAGATTAAAATGAAAGATATGTAATCCTTCTTATGATTTTATATGATGCTGATTACAAATAATTGCAACTAGTAAGAGTTTTTGATCAAAAGTTTATATTCCTACAATGCAATTTAAACAAAATTTTCTTTGCTTTAAAACTTTTATTTCTCAAAATATTGGCATGAATATTCAATGAAAAATTTATATTCTATACAATAGCTTTAATGAATGCAAAATATTTACATTTATAAATGACTTGAAGCACTTTTTGCTTCATTACATATGAAGCTTCATGTTGATTCTTAACAAAGAGGAAATATTTTCTAATGCAACCAAACTCGAATACTTTTAGTATAAAGTATATCTGAATATCATTAATTTACATTAAAAAAATTAAGTATAATATTTATAAGTATGAAGATATTTAAGCAAATTTCTATTGCTCGCTTTATAACTTACGTCAAAAAAAGTTTAAAAGATTCCTAAAAATATTCATGTTGAAGTAGTTTTTCATTTTTAATATCATATTTGGTTCTCTAAACAACTTTTAATCCAAGAAAAGTCCAAACATAAAGAATTTTGAATCATATTTCACATAAATATCAAACTTTATTCCAAATTTTTTTAGGATTATTTTACTTTTGTAAATTAATCAAAACTGAGTTTTTAAAACCTATTTGTCTTTCTCCCACGAGTGCATTACTTTTGAATTCTAAATACTTAGTGTAATTTAAAAGGGATTAAGAATTATTTAAAAATAAACTTCATAGATCTGTTCTCATTTAAATTGCCTTTTAAAATCTCAATTTCGAATCGGATAGAGAAATTAAAAATAGGAGTAAAATGAATAAAAGAACAACACTCACTTATCAGAATGAAGAGGTGATTTGTTTTGTTAAAACTACTGCCTATCTTTCACCGATATTACTTCAACAAATCTCTTCCAACGACTCCGTTAACTACTTAGCATACTTACTTATTACTTACTTACCGCTTGCTACAAACTTACTACTACTACTATTTACTTACTTACTACTTACTATTTACTTACTTACTACTTACTATTTACTTACTTACTACTTACTATTTACTTACCGCTTACTACAACTTACTTGCTACTTACTACTTCAACAAATCTCATCCAAAGACTCGTTAACTACTTAGCATACTTACTTATTACTTACCTCTTGCTACAAACTTACTACTACTACTACTACTACTACTTACTATTTACTTTCTTACTATTTTCTTACCGCTTACTACAACTTACTTGCTACTTACTACTTAACTTACTTTCTTACCGATTGCTACTACTTACTTACTTACTTAATCGCCAGCCCGAAGAAAACTTGCGCTTCCGAAGACCTCTATCAACGAATAGTGTTTAACAGTTTCGCGATTACTAAAATTTTGACGATAAATCACTTTTACTCTTTTTGCTTCACACTAAGACAGTGTTCCACGAAAAAGTTTAGAGTGAACTGCTTGCTCTTCTTAAACGAATATTTCCTAACACAGTGTGTGTGTGTGTGTGTGTGTGTGTGTGTGTGTGTGTGTGTGTGTGTGTGTGTGTGTGTGTGTGTGTGTGTGTGTGTTGCACCTACACATATTCTTCCATTTATGCATTTTCATTCAATAGGGTGGGTAGTTGCGGGTGTGTAAGGTGGTAATTCAAAATGCTGAAAGGATGGAAGCCATTATTTTATTTATTTATTTTTGATTATGTGCTAAATATTTTTAAAACGTCTTTTAGAAAAGATAAGAATTTTTGTGAAATGTTCGTTTTACAAACAGGCTTACTTAACTGTTTAAACGAATAGGGAGAACATATTGATATTATAAGGATATCGCCATTAAATGAATCAAAAGCTAATAAATTATCCTCAACACTGAAGGTTTCAAAACTGTTTTTCCAATAAAAGCAATATAAAAACAATGCATAACTTCCAGTTTGTTTTTTGGTTTTTCAGAAATACCTATTTGCCTGATTATAAAATCCAGTCTTAAAAAGTTATCCATTAATTCAAGTCTTCACAGAATCAATGGATGTGCTTCTGGTGTTTTAAGTTACAGATTTCTCGGAAAGTAGCTTCGAAAAAAAAATGATTAAGCCAATGGAAGAAAAATTGATTTTAAATCCTCTGAGTAACAAAAGAATTTTCGCTGATGGATTGCTTTTAGCTCCACCGGCATTCCTAGAGGTATGTTTTATAATGAATGGGTCGCCTTCTAGATGTATTATTTGCATCGTTATTTAATAAAGTATCGCTGCTATGTATTAACACATGAACTTGTATTCCTTCAATAAAATTTCCTTTACGTTAAGTTGTTAATTATATTCGTTAGCATGCAAGGTACGGGGAATTTGTTTTAGCTCTGGGACTCTGTCTTTTACATAAATAAATTACTAATTTTAAAACTTTGCCTTTCTTGTCTATTATCAAAAATTAACCATCGGGAAATACATAAAAATCAAACATCTTTTAATGATCTGGTCTCCTAAATAAGGCTATGAATTTAAATGAAATTCTTTTTAATGCTCTGAATTTATAATCATGGCTATAAAGTAATATTACATTTTTATCTATTGCTCATTTATTAATTAGAAAAAATTCATTATAGACATGCCAACCATGCATTAAATAAAATTTTACCTGTACTAACCCAATTAATATTTCCGAATTCGATTTTCTTTTATAGATGTTGTTTTATTCTGAAGCACAAAGCAAAGCATTCTTTCTTGATAAAACTGATAAGTTCACCATGTTTCACGTTAGGTAGGATTGAATTAAATCCTGAAAAAAGTTGTTGTTTTTTTTAAATTAATATGATTTTTGTAGAAATAAAAAACAGAATTTTTTATTTTTTCAAAAAATAAAATAGCTTTTTAATATCTATTTTTCTCATTTTGCATTTTTGAAGAAGTTTTAAAAATGAGTATAAAATTTTCCTAAGGAATGTTGAAGCTTAACAATGCATATTTTAAATCCCTGTGTAAATAATTTTCATTTGTGTTTTTATATCATCGTATATCATTAATAATATACACTGAGGTGACAAAAGTCAGAGGATAACAATATGCAAATATATAGATAGTGCATTGAGAATTCGTTGGCAGAGCTTTCTTTTGTATTCATGTGATTGATGAGAAACATCATTATGGCCGAATAATGCGAATAAACAGATATAATATGCGGTGGTAGTTGGACCTACACACATAATTCCATTTCTGAAATCATTAGGAAATTCAACATTCTGAGATTCTCAGTGTCAAGAGTGTTCCGAAAATATCTCATTTCAAGCATAACTTCCCATCATGAACAACGCATTGGCCGATCACCTGCAGTTAAAGACCGAGAAACAAGACGTGTGCGTAGAATTATTAACAACAAGTAACACTGCATTAAATAATCGTAGGAAACTATGTGGGATGTACGATGGATGTGTCCGTTAGGACATTACGGCGAAATTTGACTTTAATGGCCTATGGCTGCAGAATATCGTTTAGAATGCCTTTACTAATAGCACGACATCGCCTGCAGAGCCCAGGACCATATCAGTTCTCATGGGCTCTTGACCATATCAGTTGAACCGTAGACCACTGGAAACTATTTCTTGGTCAGATCAGTCACGATTCCAGTTGGTAAAAGCAGATAATATGGTTTGAGTGTGACGCTGACCTCACGAAGTCATGAATCCAAATTGTCAACAGAGCGCTGTGTAAGCTTGATGTGATTCCATAACGTCTGGGCTGTTTTATATGAAATGGACTGGGTTCTCTGTTCCTGCTGAACTGATAATTGACTAGAAATGGTTAAGTTCAGCTACTTGGAGACCGCTTGTAGCCTTTCATTGTTCATGAACCCAACTACTATGTAATTTTTATGGCTGACAATGCGTTATGTCACTGGGAAAAAACTGTCCGAGAATGGTTTGAAGAACATTCTAGAGAGTTTTGGTGAATGATTTGAACACCTAGATCGTCTGACAAGAATCCAATAAAATATTTATGTAAAAAAAACAAGATTTCAGTTCGTGCATAAATTCCTGCACAGGCAACACTCTCGCAATTATGGATGTCTGTAAAGGCAGCATAGCTCAAAATTTCTGCAAGTATTTCCAATGATTTGTTAAGTCTTAGCCACGTCGAGTTGCTGCGCATTGCGGGCAAAAGAGTTCCTTCCGACAAGTTACTAGGAGGTATCCTATAACTTTTGTCACCTCAATGTATAACAACATTTGTAAAAAAAATAGCACAAAAAATAAGATATTCAGTTTCATAATGAAAAATATAATTTACTTACATTTTGACAACGCACTAAGAGCAAAACTGAAATGTCCTTCACACTACCTTATTTACCACTTTTAACATGAGTTTTTCAAAAGTTCATATGAGGAATTTGTTCACTTAAACGAAAACAAACTAGAAAGATAATCTCTTTCAGAATACAATTATGTTGTTTATATATACTTTTATGTTGAAATCACCGGTATCATGCTCAAATCAATGTCAATTTTTCAGGGCATAATAAATAATTCGTGTGCAAGAAAATACCATATGAATATGTATCTAATCTTCCTCATAAGATGTTACGTGCAACAGATACATTTTAGAAAAATCAAATTTGCAAGCATGAGGGGTTTTCTTTCTTGCATTTCTTTGTAATTGGATTTAATTACATTATTTGCATTACATTTAAATTGTATCACTTCGGATTTTGAATGGATTGCATTATTTTGGATAGATTACATAAATTTTGATTGGAGAGTAGGATGATGACTCAGAAGTAGTCTCCATCATTTTCTTAGATTCTGCTTTATAGTTCCTTTTGTGAAATAATCCTCATGCAACTCAAAAACAGGACGTAATTGTATTAACTTTTAGCTATCTCATTCAACAACCAAAAAAGGAAACTTACGAAAGAGCATGCATTTTTATTAATTCATACAACACCTATTTCATTAAGAACAATAGAAATTAAACGCCTGGAAGCGAATTGCTTTGTTTCATTAGTCAACTTCAATGACTTCTCAACTCGAGCAAAGCTCTGTTAGTGCCTATCCACAGAATACACACAAGCACTCTTCTGTCCGAAATTTCTCCCCCTCAAAATCAGTACCTCTCTTTTAATAATATATAAGCAACTCTGTGAAGAACTCTTATAATTCTCCTATCGTAATTATTCCCTTCATTCTACGCTTTATCTCAGTTGCGTTCTTCACATGCTGGGAGAAGATTTATCATTTCAAAGGCTCTGATTCTGAAGGATTCATCCATATTTAGAACAACGGATTCTTCTCGAGCTCTTCTTCCACACATGGGGTCGAAATTTCGACAATAATCATGAATTTCTGAGTGACAGGCATTCTCTTACGTGCATCGCCTTCATTATTTCCCATCGCTTTGTTAATGTCTATATGAAGTGCTTTTCACAGACACCGACTTTCCGATACGTTTCAAAAATTGGACACGTTAATTAAACGTTGACATATTCATTATACTAATTAAACATAACATGTGTTTCAAAAATTAAACATAAACATAATAACATAGTAAAAAATTAAACACATAAGAAACTTTACAGTTCTTAGTTTTAATATTGATATTCTTTAATTTGTTGCTAAGTTACATCTCCAGTAGGAGAAAAGTTTTGATTCTTTCAATTTCTTTTTTTAATTATAATTTATTGACTAAATTGCTATAAAATTTAGAATATTTCATTCGGCATTTTTACTACATAATAATTTTTTGACACGCAATTCTAGGAAAGTTATTTCCGATATTGTGAATTGTACTTATGTCGTAATTTTCAGATTTTAATTGTCAGATTTTATCATTTTTTTTCAGTCTATTTTTTTCGTTCATTTAAGATAACTTCTGATCAGAGAAGATATATTTACTTTTTTTTTAACTTTTTTTATTTTAATTTATCACAACAAGCACATTTTATTTAAAAATTCAGGCTATAATAAATGGTTAAAATTGGAATATCACTCTTCAAAACATAACAAAGAAAATGCCAACGAAATTAAGGAAATTAAATCTTGAAGGCACGTACTTTGGGCAGAGGGAAATGAAGATGTATAAAAAAATTGCAAATATGAGAATTAAAAAGCAAGAATGCTTTTGTAAATTATTATTTTCTGAGCAAAAAGTAATATTTTACAAAGAATTCTGTGGTTTATATTAATTAATTGAGTTAATATTTTGGTGCAAAAAATTATTTTAAAAACTCACTGAAATCCTTTTCCACCTATAAATCGTGTTTAATTTGCATCAACCATAGGTAATATACTAAATAGTAAAGAATGAAAAAATTCATACTAATGCATGACCGATCATCACTTTCTGCAGTTTGTTTTAAAAAATGTTTGCCGTTGTTTCATATTCTGGTATACATATTTATATAAAGAATAAAATACTCTGAGAAATTTTATTATTTTATGGTCACTTTTTTTCACTATAATGCTTTTTTGAACAATAAAAAAAATCGTAAAACTTAAAAGAAATCTTAAAATCAAAAGTCAAATAATTAAGAATAGTTAATATCAAATGCTTTCTTATTATTGGGGAGAAAGTTTCCTACCATTTGAGGGGGGGGGAGTATGTATAAAAAAATACTTTACTACAGAAAAGTATTTCCAGTAAGATTTCATAGCTTCTTTTTTTTCCATTAATTTTTCAAGAATTTTTCTATCGTGTCTGTGTGCTAGACCAAATGGGATATCTTATAAGTGCATCAGAAAAATAATTGTTCAAATTAAGTAATACTAATTCAAAACTACTTTTTTCTTTGGTTTTTTTTTTCTCAACATATAAATATAATCCCCTATAATTAAATTTTTATCTATTGTGAATTTAGCGAAATTTAGCCTATGATAAAAAGACTTTTAAAAAAATGTATTATTTAACATTTTATGTATTATTATTTAACATTAACACTATATTAACATGTATTATTAAACATTAACACTATAAAAGTTATTACAATTACTCATTATTATTTAAATACAATAAAACATTATAATACTTTTAAGTTAAGAATGGAGAAAATAAAAGCTAATTAAATTTTTTCACTTCTTGTTAAAATATTATTGTAGAAAAAGGTAAAATTGATTGTTACTTCTGTTGGCACTGCGTATTAAATATTTAAGTATTTAAAACCTAAATTTAAAGTCAATAACAAAAGTATCTTTGTAATTACAGTATCAAATGGAAAGCTACGTTATTACTTTCACAAATAATAAAGTAAAAGATCGCAAACAACAATTTATAGATAGTGACAGTCTCCTATAGGGTAACAAAATTTATTTAAAACCAATTCTATAAATATTGCAGTAAAGACACTGAACAAATTATTCTCATCTCTTATTTAAAATTTAATCCAAAAAATTTGAATTATTGAAAGATTCTTTCAAGCTTCGAAAACTTTTTAACTTTTAGGTTTAAATCTTTTTATATTGAATTGGTAAAACTTTCATAAGCTATGGAAAAGAAGTATAACAAACTTTCTCTACTTTGCTATGCTTTTTTCAAATTACTTTTATACCACAAAAATAATGCTATGTGCATTTTAAATTAAACAATCCATTTTTCGTTCTGTAATAAAATGTTGTTCTAAGAGATAGCTACAGTAAAAGTAAATCAGAGCTTCTAATTATTTTATGTTATGTTAAATAATTTCATAAGAATGAAAAAAGATATGTTTAAATGGTAAAAGGTAAACAAATATATTTAAAGGCAAATCCTAATAATTCATTTATAATGCTGTAAAAATATCATTAATCTCTTTCAATTTTAAACATGAGGGTTATTCGAGAAATAAGATACGATTTTTTTTATAATTTTCAAAAACAGATTTTTTTTAATAAAAAATTATTTAATTCCTTACGTTTCCCAGTTTTTCTGCGTAGTTTCCATGTATATTTAAGCATTTATCATGACATTCTTACTATCTTTTGTATGCCTAATTCATGAGAATTACAGCCTGCGAGGAAAATCAGTCTTTACCTGCTTTCTTTCATCTCGTCATCTGGGTTTTCAGCCTAGAAATTCCATTAGGCAGCGGAACAGAGGAAATTCACACGCTGCATAGTCTGAGTTGAACGGTGGGTGGTCAATCTGTTCCCATCCATAAGATCTGATCAGATTCTGGGTGTGATTGGCAGAATGAGGTTTGCAGCAACAATGCCATGCAGCAACAAAACTCCAGACTTCAGGGGCTCACATAGCTTATTCTGCATTGCTCATTACAGTTTAATGATGGTACCTCAATAAGCGGCTGCATTTATTGTTGTCCCTTATTGAATAAACTCTCCTAACAAGACTCCGTATCTATACCAAAACACAGTTGCCAGAGCCTTGCATGTTGAGATTCTCTGCTTGGCCTTGACTCTGAAAGATGATGTCGCTATTCCATTGACTAACGTTTAGACTCTAAGGTCATATGAGAAATTTATATATCATTCCCTATCGCAATGTTTTCAAAAATTTGATGACTCCTTATGATATTGGTTCAAAAAAATCAAGAGCATAAGCCGTTCTTTTTATTTGGTGTTCCTAAGTAAGAAATCTGGGAGTCCAACGTGCACACAATTTGCGAAATTGCAAATTTTCGGAGGCAATTTTGTAGAGTTGTTCTAACCATTTGAAAATTTCAATGCTAAAGTTGAAATTGTGAATCGCCGGTCTTCACGAATCTTTTCGTCCGTGGCATTTACCAAATCTTCGGTGATCACTGAGGGTTGGCCTGATTGTTTTTCATCATGAACATTTTCCCATCCGTTCTTGAAAGCTCTCATCCACTTTCGCACTTTGCTGTCACTCGTCGCATTGGGGCCATTTACCTCACTTATGTGCGAAGCAACGAAATCCATGAATTTTCGTTGCTGAAACGTCCCTTGCTGTCAAACCCCGAATCACTTACCATATTTCATAATCAGTTGGCGGACTTATAAATTGTCTTTAAATATTTTGAATTAACACTCTAAACAAAGCATTGCAACAAAACCTATACAAATAGCGTTGTTTGATTAGCAAGTCATGTCGGAAGCCTGTGCTCCAGTGCGTTTAAATATTCGGGCGGAATTCGACTTGCTTCGACGATTCGGATCTTATTTTCCAAATAACCTTCGTATGTAAAAGATAATGCTTTCGGTATACGTTTGCACTCAGTACAATTATAATGCATTCTAGTGTAAGAGTTATTTACAAAAAGAAATTCTGATTATTCTAGAAATTAAAATCAAATGAATTGGAGTCATATTTTATTTTAAATAAAAGTACTTTCAGAAATAAGGAATTTTCTTAATATTAAATAAATGAGTAGTTATATGTATATACGGAACTCTTAATAATCCTATTTACTGTGGTTTTAGCGTAATAACAATGCACACGTTATTGAATATACATTTAGCGTAAATATCAAGTGATTTTGAAAATGTAAGAGTAAAGGCATTAAGTAGATAGTTTCGCTAGAAATTGGAAAATAGGAAATTTGAAGAGGCAAAATGTTTATTAGAGTCTAAAGACATCCAATAGTTTTAATTTATTTGAGAGACTATATAAAGTAAAGCCATTTTATAAATGAAATATTTGAGATGGAAATCTTCGACTACTTCGTATGCTTTTTCGTTTAAAAGACAAGGTTAATAATGGTGATTAAAAACGGAATTTCAAATCACTACCAAATGACATTTAAGCAATCATATCTCTCCGCATTTCCCCCGCAATGAGTGTACTTTAATCCGGTTGATTTCACTATCATCTAACTGACGGATACAGTTGACCTTAGTGGAATCGGCTTTCGAACCTATGATATCTGATCCAGACAATGAAACTTTTCTTCCTGGTCAATATTACCCTTGCACAAGAGCAAGATGATCTGGCAAAAGAAAAAGAAGGGGAATACTTTGATGCATACATTAGAAGTACATCACTTCATGCCAAAAATACATTTGATACGCCTAACAGTTTAATTTCATTCTATATATATCAACCAATATTGTGCATAGCACAACGTTTGTATTCTGTGCTTCGTTTCTTTACAACAAGTGGACGAATTTGAAATTTGTCTATAAATTGAATGGAACAGAATTGTCATTTTAGTAGCATTATATTTTTGGTTTGGTTTTTATATTATAATGAAATACTATACATAAATATGTAATTTAGAAGTTATAGTAACGATATATTACTTGCTTAGTGTTTTGTTTTTTATTGAAATGATTTTATTAATCATTTTAAAACGATACCATTTACCAAAAATATTAAATATTTTCAAAACAAAACATAATTTGAAAATTTGAATATGATTATACTACTGTTGCACAAACATTTTGTGCATATATATATATATATATATATATATATATATATATATATATATATATATATATATATATATATATATATATATATATATATATATATATATATATATATATATATATATAAACTTGTGCAAAAAATATCAATAACAAATTAACCACCAAATTTCAATAAAAAAATTGACAATTCATTGATTAAAACAATTGATACATTACCCTCATTAGCATAAATTCTCATTACGAAATAAAGTTCTACTATATAAGTAAGTAGTACTATGACCTATTTTGACTTATACAGTCCAAATTTGAAACTTGCAGCTGAGGTGTACTCAAATCCTTCAGCATAAAATTTATCCTTCATTACAAATGCACCATGAATCGCGTGAAATAATATCATAGATAACATCATAGCAATTTATTAGTGCATTCTCATTTATATTCTGAAAAGGCTGTTCATCAATAGTTTTCCAATAAACAGCTGACGAGCCTTCTTCTTCCCAAGTAAAGGGAAATATGCATACCTATTTGCCAGAATCGTTTGATCCCTGCTCTTCACACCACCCTGATTTGAAAAATCTGAGAATTCTGTAATTTCAAGTCTTTCTTTTTTATTTTAAACTTTTTTTAATTAGCTAAGCCTTTTTTTAACATTCCTAAACCTTATTCTAAGTTCTATCTATAGACAAAATTAAAATACTCTAACTACCACATTGATACTAAATACTAACTTGTGTCTACAACTAATTTAAAATCTCTAAAAATATATTTCTGAGGTTAACACAAAATCCCATTTTACAATCAGATTGAGAAAAAGTAGCCTCTCAATCTGAACTCAGGCGAATATCTAAGTCAAGCATATACAAAAACAAAGTCAAATTGCTGAACTTGTGACGTATATGATTTCCATCATTAAATAGAATTTTCTTATACTGTTCACATTCTTTAATCATTACAGTTACAATCTAAAAATTATTTTGATATTAACATGAGATTTGTGCGTTTAATGGAAATAAATATGTTAGACTAAATATGTTAATTTAAATTTTTCATTTATTTCGTAGGAATAACTCTATAGTTCAACTGATTCTAAAACTAAGCAAATTTGATGAATTAAAACTGACAGAATTGTATTTTATGAGATTTATATGAGATTATAAATAAATATATGAGATTATTAAATAAAATATGCAGAACAAATTTTATTTTAAAGCAGAATAATCCTAGAAGAAAACCTGATAATGTTTTTACCTCCCTGAATTATATTTGATACTTACATTTATAATTCCAATAGTTTCAAATTTTTACTTTATAATTTCAAAATGTAATTGCTGAACGTGACACTCTCTTATTAAAATTAATTTTTTTCAAGTAGCTGAAAAATGGAGTGTACATAATGTAATTAATTCTTTTAATTAATTCTATCACATATATTTGGTTACTTAATCAGTAAAAGTATAAAAGAAGTACGAATGAAAGGTAATCTTCTAATACTGTTAAGCTTTGCTTTAAAAATATTCTTTTAATAAAGGGTAAAGGTATTACTTATGCTCTTTTCAACACGAAGAAAAAAGTACAGAAATTCATAGTTTTAATTAAAACTATAGTTTAAACAGGACTCAGGAGTTTTACTAAGTAAAGAATCAATTCAATAAAAATTAATTAATAATACGTACAATGTGATGAAAGACTTTCGATTTGATATTGTATTGTTAGCTTGAAAGACCTTTTATT
The DNA here is from genome assembly GCF_947563725.1 of Argiope bruennichi. Lineage (NCBI taxonomy): Eukaryota > Metazoa > Arthropoda > Arachnida > Araneae > Araneidae > Argiope > Argiope bruennichi. The sequence continues at coordinate 108,712,656 of NC_079152.1, read as the reverse complement.
TAACGACTACCTTTTCAAACGAGTAGAAAAAGCAATTGTGACGAGAAAAAGTATATTGATTGATCTGGAATGTGAATCTAGAAACATATTTGATCCATCTGCATATATTGGTGTAAAATCTTAATAATTTTGCCTGTTTTCAAGAAATTTTGTTGATAAATAATATCTGCTGTGTTAGATTTGGTAAAAGTTTTTAAAAGATTCAATCCGCTGACCACACATCTTTCGATGTTATTTTCCCAGGAAAAGTTTTTTTTCTTACATGTTTCATTCTTCTTGTTCAGTTTTTACAGCGGAGGTGATTGCTATTTTATATGTATTAGAAGAAATATCGTATGACATGCAAAGAAATTTTCTTATCGATACTGATTCCTTAAGAGTTTTAAATCACTAAAATCATTTAATACCAATCTTCATAATCATTCTTTGATAATAGATATTTTTAATAACTTGAATTCTCGTAGTTTTATAGTTTTGCTCTGTTGGGTAACATCGCATGTGGAAATTACGGGCAATGAGAAAGTGGACAAGCCGCAAAATTGGTAACTGCTCTAAAAAATATGACTTTACCAGTGAGCGACTTAAAAAAAACACATTAAAACAATTCTTTAAACGAAATGGAAAATAGGTTGGAATCTTGAGATAGAGAGCAAACTCCACAATATCAAACCACTTTTATAGTCTTTGTCTTCTTCAAAAAACAGAAACGCAGATACTCTTTTAACAAGCTTATGCATTGGTCATACTAGATTCACTCATCTTGATCTTTTACTCGAAGAACAACCTCCAATGTGTTCGCGATGCAATTGTCAAATGTCCCTCCACCATATTTTGCCTCAATGCTCATGTTTCAGTGTTCAGTGTCTTTTTCAAACGCCAACAATTCCTTTGTCAACTTTATTTGACAAAATTCCTCGTGTTAATCTTGATTTTTTTAAATCAATAAAGCTTTATTCCCTCATCTAAAATATGTTTATTTTTTTAAAAATTTCATTCATAACCATTCTTAGTAAAAAATTTTATACTCTCATACGGCTATGACTCTATCTCTCTGTTTGCCGCAGTATAGTGAACATCTTGGCTTTTGTGCCATAAAAAACCAAACCAAATAAAAAAGCATATTTACTGAATTGCTGGCTTAATTTGGTTTTTAACTTTCAAAGGTTTGCTATAAAAAAGTATGTGGATGTTTCTTTCATGAAATATATAATTTTTAATTCTATATGCCGTATAAGTGTACATTTTCTGCATTCGTGCCACAATCTTAATGGAAACTTCAAAGTTCATTGAAGGGCTTACACGTATACTTTATTCATCAATGTAAAATAGGTCATCTCTATAATTTTCTTCCTTTATAACATTTTTATAGAATATCTTTTGTAGAACTAGATTTGCATTGAAGCAAATTGACAAAATTACATACTCAAATAGAAAATGTTATTTTATGCATTTACAGTCTATATTGGTAATCAGTAAAAGCGAACAATACAGAAATTTTCATGATTATAAATGGAAGAGATTTATTACTTCAATGCATCAGCATACCTAGCAGATTTACAATAGATAAATAAAAGGTTTTAAAGACTATAGTTAGTTTCACAATTTCTGATATATTTTAGACTTCTTAACGCAAAAAAGGTATTTCATATAAACTTCATATTAGTTCTCACTCCAATTTTCGGGAGAAATATAATAAATTTACTTTTTTACTAATTTTAGTTGTTATTCGCATATAATTTAAGGCCATAATTACTTTGTTATTTTTTCTGCAAATTCAAATATTCAAAGCAGTTCTTGATAAGCTTACAATTATTTTGAATTGCTGTTACTATGAATAAGACAGGTTTTTAAAATTTTCCTAGTACGTCCAGGATATTTCCTCAAATTAAAAATTTGATCCTTGATACTACAACAAATATAACATGTCAAGCTCCTGACATTCCAGGAAAACAAAAAGCTCACTTGTGAGTAATCAGTTTGTAACTTTCCCAACAATTGTTTGAACACCTGTAATCATCAACGTTTCGAGGAAATACAAAAAGAAACTAAAGTCAGCACCTGAAATATGATTACTCTGTCGATAATAATATAAGCTGGCAATAAGGAGATACTTCTTTTCATTTGGCTCTGCTTAGTTCTGAATATGATTCTTATTTTTTGAAAATTAATATATTTTAACAACATTACTTTTTTATAATTTATATTGATTGTAAGAAAACTAGATATTTAAAACGAAAGTTATTAAACTTCAATAAATCTTTCTACAATCTTGAATAAATAAAAAAAATAAGATATACAGTTTAAAATTTGTAGTAATTGTAATGTACTGTGGTATTCAGCGTGATTCAACTGCTCATCCTTTTTACAAAGTATCTGCTCAGTTGTCAATGTTCTATTTAATAAATCAGAAAAAATTACTTTCGATACAAAGAACACAGAACAACAAGATTTAATTTCACAAGAGACTGAAGTTCGGAATCCTGTTCAAAATTATTTAAATATTTGTATTGATCAGCTTGTATTAGTCTGTTAAAATTATATAATGTTATCGCTAAACAAATCTTTTTTTCCATAAAATTATAGAATTAAGCATTGAATTTTTAACTTAATTAGTTGTATTTTTAGTGAGCACTTCTTCGATAAATTTTATTAAAAAAAACTGTGCACGAATATATTTGGTAAATTCCTTATTATAAAATTTGTAAATTTTCTGACTTTTAAAAAGTTTTAGTTTGAATTGTTTCGAGTTCATTTTGAGTTAGTTATTGATTGTGCATTAAGATTCCTCTCTAAAATTTTTGGTACCCACTTTCACTTTTATTCCGCTAATTGCTATTGAAATAAATAACACTAAGTGGTACAAAAATGTGAAATTCATCAAATATTTGAGATTGATTCTCATTATATATTTTACAATTTTTTTAAACAATTAATCATATCTATTATCACATTCATTTCTATAAACCATATGTTAAATTTTTCTACTATTAACTTCCATATTTATTTTTTGATCTGTCAAACGTGTTAAATTACTTCTTGAAGGAGTAACTATTAGTTTCAACCATGCTATTTATAAAGAAAACACTATTTTATGAATTTCGTACTCATTTTCATAAACTGTTTTCAAGTATATGTAACTTGCTAATGTAAAATTATGTCAGATAACATTAATAATAATCTTACTGGCTAGCTATGAAGTATACTCTAGGGAGAATGCAACATTAAAATATATTTAAATACTTTACGAGTCGGTTCTCAACTGCATATTTCAGCCCAATAATATTTAAAGGACCGCACACATTATATAAAATTATAATTTTCATAAAATTTTGGCATATAAATACACCGTTGGTCATTAAATTAACACATATGAACAAAACACTTTTGTTAAATCAGTTATGATTTAAATAAACAAATGCAAGACCCGATAAATGAACGAATATTCAGATATATTGCTTTGTCTTCCTCAATTCCACATTGAATATGAATCTTTTCGATTGAATGAATGAAGCCAAAAGAATCGATTCCAAGACAGAAGGTTGAAGTGTTTCCTTTTATTCGAACATCTGAAAAGCACACACTATATGCCTCTCAGATGATTCTATTGAGGTTAACTTATGTGCGTGGGACGTTCTTTTCCCTCAGAAGTGCTGAAGAAGATCCCAAGAAAATTGATCAGGATTGAGACGTGTCAAGATATCTCGCAGAAGTAATGGCACAAAAAAAATGCATGAACTTTTTACACTTCATTGTTCTATTCGATGGTATTTGCATTTACTTTCCTTTTATTCTTTTTTCTCCGCCTTTTCCAATAATGCTTTTACCCAAAAGAGGCTTAGCAATCAAGACTTACAGTTTCTTGTGTTTCTCCTTTTCTTTTCTTTTATTTTATTTATCAACTGAAATATTTTATGTATCAATTCATAAGTGTATAAAGAATATCCATCTTACTACAAGCATAATACTTATTTAAAATGACCTGATGTCTACTTTTATGTGATTCTTTTATTCGAAATTTGTGGCCTGGTGTTAAGACCTCGGCTTCGGAACCGGAGGGCTTCAGGTTCGGGACTCGATTCTACCGAAGAACCGTCGTGTAAACGGGTCTGATGCCCTTCAATCTACTGGAGACAGATATCCTCCCGCTGCTTTGGTGTGGAAGTTTGAAGTGGGGGTGTCAGCTCAGGTATCATCCTCGTCAACTGACCCTCAAAATTACGATATGCGTCCCGAAATAGCCCTAGTGTTGCTGTAAAACTGGACATTAATGAAACAAACTAGTCTTAATTTGAAAATAGATAAGGGGTACGAGGGCTGTTCAACAGCAAACCAAAATAAAAACTCAAACAAATAAGCATTTGCAAGCGTTTTAAAGTGTTAAAATGTAGAAAAAAGATTGAAGCGCGTTACGGACGCCCTGCAGAAGTTACACTTAACAGCTAGACGCGTTACGAACGACGAAGAGGTTAGTATTACATACGTAACAGAATAAATGAAGAATAGACGGAGCGTGTTTCAAGAATTTGATGTCCCTGCAGTGACCTTAGCTGCTAACCAAGTACGCAGTGTTTCACTTTCGCCTACTCCAAAAAAGGATATAACTCATGGCATACACATTGATTTTTTTTTTTTTGCCTTAAAAAAATTGTTATTTGAAACATATGTGATGCTACATAAAGCGAATGAGAAGTTCATCCCTATATTTAACATTATTAGACGATACTTACATTATTTAAAGAGAAAAAAAAATTGATTTCAGAGAAGGTGGACCTGGTGCTCCAGTGACTTCTAACGAAGGTAAACGGCAACATTATTTCTGTGATAGTGAGAGAAGATCGTCGAATCACATTAATACCCCTATTAAAAAGAGTGCTACTTACAGGTTGCCCTCAGAAAATTGCACATGGCAAGTGTTTCTGCAAAGGGACTTCCGAGACGTTGTATGCATTGGCCATCCTCTTTATATCCTTTTTTTAGCAATATATGATTTTTCTTTCCCGGTTTTTAAAGAAAATGCCTCCGAATTAGTATTTTATATCATGATGGGTAGTGATGAAAACTGAGAAGATTATTTTGAAACGACTTGCCAAAAATATGGCTTTTAGTACTTATTTGAAGACTCCAAAAAAAAACATGGGATAAATGCATTACATGTAATAGGGAGTATTTTAAGACAGACGATCAAAATTTAAAGGATTAAGTATCGGGAGAAATATTTTTTTATTAATTTAGGATTACTTTTTACTGAATAGACTCATGAATTCCTTACTGAATAAAATGCCTTAAAAACTAAATTTTAAAAAAATAATCAACTGCTAACATCATCATCTTGCTCCATTCTACACTATCATTGAGAAAATCTAATAAGCAAAACTGATTTTCTTATTATTTATATTTTCTTATTATTCATTATTATGACACTTAACAAATATTTTTAGTGGAGAGAGCTATTTTGAACTGAATAAATTTTCAGTAAGTAAGATTCCAACTAAATAATACAGCATAATTGATTCTTCATTTCGGAACATAATAAATAATTATAGTTTTTTGGGCTGAATTAATTAAAATCGCTCAATTTTTTTATTATTTTAATACATGATATAGAAATTCCGATGAAGAAAATTCTGCTCCTGTAAAATCTGACCTAATCTAGAAGCTTAATGAGGCTTTCATGCTTAAAATTTACCTTTAAACTCTGTTAAGATGGTTATCTTAAAAAAATTATTTATAGAATACTCGACTCTCTCATTGATATTTTGACAATTTATATTTATTTTAATAACCAAGCTGCAAACTTCGATTAAATTTTTCATCAACGTCTCCATATAGGTAAAATAAACACAAATTTAACTAATTAGTTCTTTTTATCGTGAATTAAAGTCTTTTGGAAGATGTTTTAATGACATGAGCGAATCATTTACCAATTAACCCTTATTAACCCATTTGTGAGGAGCTTTCTTCCAATTTTTATTATCTTTCTAAAGAACTTCTTTTGCTTGAGTGTCGATAGTTAAAAAGCGATGAAATATTAAATTTCGTGACAACATTACATCATATTTTTTAAAAATTTTCCAGGCATGAAAATTAGATAAATTTATGAGTTTTAATTAACATCTGTGCATTTTCGATCAATTCTTAGTTATAAATCTTATTATATCTTTCGTTTCACCCAATTTCCAATTTATCTACTTTTTTCAGGAGAAGGATTAACTTTTAACCTTATAAAAATAAAATGTTTGTTAAGAATATTGTATATACTTATACTTTAACATCTCAAAAATGTCTCTCGGTTTAAATTTTAATTGTTGTTGTTGTTGTTGCTAATATCCATGGTCTGACTTAGTCAGATCAAATCCAAAAATCCGTTGACAAGAAGAAAGTCAAAAATGAGGAAGGGAGAAGAATAAATTTCTCCCCAATGAAGTCCTAAACAGTCTAGAATATGTTCAGCAGAGGCCTGATGCTGGCAAGAAGTAAAATACACTAAATATTTTCACTGTTCTCAAACGGGAACAATTCTTCATAAAATTTAATCTGTGAATTTGAAAAAAATTCATAAATGAATTTTTTAATTCTAGTGTCTTTATGCATGTATATAATTCAAGCCAAAACACCTTTAAACTCTACTAACTAAATTTGAAAATCTATTTTCTGAGCATCTGACAAAACTTAAACATGAATTTCATAACTTTCGCTGGTTTCATATAATATTTCAGAATATTAACTTATATTAAAGAATAACTTATATTTAGAATAATAACTTATATTTATAAAATAAGAATCATTTTTTTGTTTGAAATAACCACCTTCAGAGAGTATTAGGTTCAATATTTTCTGTGATATACTTCTTTTATCAAAAAAGAGAGCGGCAATATATAAAAATGGCGCATTTTCATAATTTTTCACCATCTGAAGTGAAATCCTAATTCTAAGTACACCGAAATTTAAAATATTTTAAAAACATATGAATTATTCTGAAACTTATTCAACATGGGATCTTTATATTTTGATCATCAACAATGGGAAAAATGAAATATGAAATATTGAAAACAAAAATGAAACTGGTTTAGGTTTCATTTCAACAATGTAATATATTATTGTAAATTACGTTTTAAATATGTTTTTAAAATGTATAAAAAATACAAAATATTATATGACAAAAATTGGTATAGTTGAAAATATATTTTTGAATTTTAAAATGATTTAAAAATCATTTTTTGTTGTAACATTTTTGGAAGTTGCAGCCAGAAAACGAAAACATTTTGATTAGTTTTTAATTAATCGAAATTTTAAATAAAAATTTTCCGTGGTGCACATTCCCATCTTCATAACAATATATGTGCTAATTTTGCAACTTTAGGTAAAATAGCCTGATCTCTGTAGCGCTAGCACACGCACACATATACTTTTATTCTTATTATTAATAGATATAAATCTGGCATTTTCATTACTTTGAAAGCAAAAAAATAGAATATTTCGTCATATGTATATTTAAATGAAAATAATAAAATTATGGAGTATAAAGATAAAAAAAAACTTTGATATTTAAATTGATGTGAAGAGAAGAATGCTCATGGAACTGCTCATGAGAAATTGCTCGTGGAAATAAAAATGCATGTAACGTAAATTATATTTAACCTAAAAGTTGTTTTAGCACTTTTTATGTTAATTTACTATAATAAAAATAAAGAGACGTATTAAAAAAAAAGATAAAATCTACGTAGTCAAGAGATAAAATAATTTCCATTAGAGGTATAGTTTCATTAAATTTATCTTTTAAACTTTTTAAAAGTAATATATTCAGTTTAATTCAAAAAATGAACTTTTAAAATGTCAGCATAAATTGAAATTCTATTTATATCATTTTTCCTTACTTCAAAAATTAATGAAATTCCTCTTCATAGTAAATATTTAGACAATCCTCTTGAGATTAAAATGAAAGATATTTAATCCTTCTTATGATTTTAAATGATACTAATTACAAATAACCGCAACTAATAAGATTTTTTGATCATCAGTTTTATTACTACATTGCAATTTAAAACAAAATTTTGTTTGCTTTTAAACCTTTATTTCTCAAAATATTGGCATGAATATTCATTGGAAAATTAATATTCTGTACAATTGCTTTAATGAATGCAAAATATTTACATTTATAAATGACTTGAAGCACTGTTTGCTTCATTACATATGAAGCTTCATGTTGATTCTTAACAAAGAGGAAATATTTTCTAATGCAACCAAACTCGAATACTTTTAGTATAAAGTATATCTGAATATCATTAATTTACATTAAAAAAGAATTAAGTATAATATTTATAAGCTATGAAGATATTTAAGCAAATTTCTATTGCTCGCTTTAGAACTTACAACAAAAAAAGTTAAAAGATTCATAGAATAATTCATCTTGAAGCAGTTTTTCATTTTTAATATCATATTTGGTAATCTAAACAACTTTTAATACAAGAAAAATCCATGCATAAAGAATTTTAAATCATATTTTACATAAATATTAAACTCTTTTCCAAAATATTCTTAGGGTTATATTGGGAGTGCAGTTAAATTTTGCTGTTGTAAATTAATCAAAACTGAGTTTTTAAAACCTATTAATTTTTCTTCCAGGAATATATTACTTTTGAATACTAAAGAAGTGTAATTTAAAAGGAATTGAAAATTATTTAAAAATAAACTTCATGGCTTTATTCTCATTTAAATTGCCTTTTAAAATCTCATTTTTTTACTTTTAACCATAAGGGCTTAACACTTACATAGAAAATTTACTGAATTTTTCCAAGCGTAATAAATCCAATTACCAGGAATTAAAAATGAAGAGAATTCAATTTCTTCTTTCAAGACCTTTAGGAGTTTTATCTGTTACTCGAAATGGTTAGAGAAAGAAAAAATAGGAGTAAAACGAATAAGAGATACGTCAATCGCTTACTAGAGTATGGAGGTAATTAGTTTTGTTATTACTGTCTATCTTCTACTGATATTACTTCAGTAAAACTCTTTCAACGACTCCGCTTACTACACAATCGCCAGCCCGATGAAAACTCAGGCTTCCGAAGAACTTTATCAACAAATAGTGTTTAACAGTTTCGCGATTACTAAAGTTTTGACTATAAATCACTTTTCCTCTTTTTGCTTCTCACTAAGACAGTGTTCTCCGAAAAGGTTCAGAGCAAACTGCTAGCTGTTTTCAAACGAATATGTACTAATACAGAAAAAGATACTCTCTAAGGCAAGATTTGAAAATTCAAAAGATAAAAATTTCGTGTTTTTGGAATGTTTTTTTATCTATTTTGGCAGCTGTAGGAATGAATAATGAATTTTCATTTCCCTTCGGTTGTTATTGCTGTTTTGATGTTTTCGGATCCAAAGTGTGAAGTAATTTTGGAAAATCTTGCAACAAAAGAAAGATATTGATTGAGATGTGTTTTTCATTTGATGTATTTGAATGAAATGGACTGCAATACTTTCGATTCATCAAGATAAAAATATGCATTTCTGGGAACTCATTTACATAGAATTGAAATATTTATCAGTGATACATTATTTTAACTTTTATAAAAATAATAGATTTATAAAAAAATTTTAATGAACGAGGACTCTAGCTATCATAGCAGAAGAAGCTAATATTAAAAATGTAAAGTTTCTAAGCTGATTTAGTTAATTTAATATATTCCAGAACATTAAATATTTTCTTTTTTTATACTAAAAATCCACCACATCGGGTCACCTCAGATATATATGTAATGATATTTTAAACTCTTAATTCAATCCAAATTAATGTCCAGGATTTTATATTAATTTAGCCCATCGTAACTTCATTCTAAAATATTCTCTTATTTCGTGATCCAATTCCACTTTCGGTTTAACTAATTCCTCAGTAAAAATAACTGCACCATCAGTACTACGTATCAAATGAAAGTGATACTTCCGTTACTCTTCTCAAGGTCAACATATGTATTCCCTTGGCGCGTGGCCAGAAATCCAATGTTATATAAGACTAGTGATCATTTGTTTGTCCCTTTTTGCCTTCTGCGTTTGTGCCGAGCTGCGCCTTCATGTAAATAATCATGTTTGCCTCTCGAGAGAGAATAAAACGAAATTAAAAATACAACCTGCACTCTGCTTCAACCAAAAATTATGTTACATATATATATAAGCATGTCTCTGCAATTTTATTCAATATAGAAAAACTGTCATACGTAAATATTTGTTTAGTCATATATCATCTGATCATAGTGATTTTAAAGAAATTTGGAAACTACACATAATGTTGCTTTGGTCACCAATTGCTATATTTGCTTTATAGAGAAGGAGGGTGACTGAACATTTAAGATATTTCAGAGAAATACTGCAATACAAGACAAGAAAATCAAATTATTTGATTTTGCACTTTTGATTTTGATATGTGCACTTTCTAAATAATGATATATTTCAGTAATAAAGAAAGCTTGAATATGCAAATGATTTATGTAGTATGTAATCGAATGCCGGTCTAGTTCTAGAAGAGTGCCAACGTCGTTTACCGAGTTCCTGGCATTCTTCTTGGAAGTGCATTTACAGAACAATTTAGCGATTACGGAGCTAGAATGTCCTTATTTTCCCGGAAAGAAACAGGGAAAATGAAACATTATACATGTGATACGATAATTGACATTTTGAAAAAAATTTTCAGCTAGTTCACTTATAATCAGTCAAGAACTCTACATTAAAACCCAACAGTGTCGAGAATATTTCAGTTTTAATAATTGGCATCTTTATAGTATTCGTAGAGTCCCCGGATGTAACAATTGCAAGGTCAACCACAAACTCGATATCTTGACTTTTACAACTGGTCCTACTTTAGGTGAAATCAAATCCTTTTTTTTTTCTGAGGAATGCAATTTAGACAAACAAATGTTGTTTTTCCCGAGATTAAAACATTTCAAAACATATTCAAAACTGTCATATTTTTTAAAAATATCACTTTTTTCGTACAAAATGTTAATCAACTGTGGCAATTATCTATCAATGCATAATGTGCTATTTTTTAAAACACTTTTGATTGGTTCTATTTTACACAATATTATTCTGAATGGTGACCAATATATTCAGTTAATTTTACTTAATATTATGTCTGAACCAAGGAATGAATTGATTTTGGCAGTACACCCTCTACATATAATTGCTAAAAAATTACAAAATCTTGTCTTTCACTCAGGAGCTAGTTCGCATGTGCTAAAGATCATTAAAAGAATGCAACTTTATAAGATGCCGAATGTCTTAATTTTGAACAAATTTTTAAGTACATAATGTACTATCTGACCATTTTTAATGCGATATTACTTTCTAAATCTGCCTTTTCATAATGTTTCGTAATATGTGTATTATCTCTGAAAATTTCAAAGGAATTCTAGTTTAAACAGCGGTTGGAAGTATGGAAAAAAAGTCCGAGTCAATAAATTTGTCTTTTAATATCTCAGCAAATTTTAAGATAGAAAAATAAAATCATGTTCTGATAAATGAGCATAAAAACTATTTTACACATCAAAATTAAATTTTTCTTTTCATTATTCCTCTCGTCAGAAGCTAAATTTTTTTGTACATTTCATTACCTGATTTGATGAAACTTATGTCTATGAAGTAGATAACTAATTGCTGTAATTAAGATCATTAAACGCTTGTTCCACATTTTTGGGTAACCTGATATCCCAGTTTTTCAACTATTCGTATTCAATCTAAAAGTTAATAATTCATAGTTGATTCTGAAATTTGTTATTATTTTCTTATTCCAAAAAAATTATTTTAAAAAGTTTCCTAAAGCTCTCCTCAGGCACTATTTTCAATCATACTATGTTATAAATTCCTTCATCTAATCAATTACAAAAGAAGATACCTACTTATAAAAATACAGATGAAATAATTTAGCAAATTAACTACAAAATTAAATAATTACTTAATTAATGGAGTCAATGTTGCGGCAGCGAAGTTTTCAATACATATCATTTCTGCTCTGTCTCATTATTTTGCAAATGCAAAATTTTTATAGAAATTTATTATTGAAATCTAAGCATCTTCAACTACAGAAGAAGTTAACATTGTCATTTAAATTGACTTTTACATTAAAAAAAAAATTATTTTTGGTAAATTTCCAGAAATATTGAAATGAGATGCGTTTAGAAAAAGTATTTAATAGTTTAAATACCAAACCGAATTCATTAAATATTTTGAGTACTACGGCAAAATTAGGCTTAGAAATTTATGAAGTAAATTCTATAATAAAATTATCTTTATAGTGTTCTATAACTGATTTTTGCAAACAAAAATACTTAAATTACACAAAATAGGAATTTCAAATAAAAGGAATTTAGTTGTCATTTTTTTTCAAAACTTAAACATAAATCAATTTTGAACTTCAAATAAATTATTAAATAAAATTTAAAAAACACAAATGTGGGATTCATTTCTATAAAAATATATACTTTATTATCGTTTAATTTTTTTTTTTTTTGCCTGTGTTTTTAAGTAGCATTTACAAAGTTTTTTTTTTTTTGTTGTTGTTTATATGCTGTTATTTTTAGTTTTTTTAGTTGAATATATAAACTAACTAGAATCCTAAGTCAACATTTCCATCATTAGCAAGAAATGCATTATTTACTTAGAAGCTGCTTCAACTTGCTGTGGATTTCTATGACATGTCAATGCCATCCAACTGAAACTCTCCATAAGTAGGATTATTAGCCGGAGACAACATCTGTTTTGGATATTTTGGTTCTTTACTGATGAAATAAGGCTGATTTACTGTAACAAAAATCCCTAGCATAGTCTCGAAGAACTACGTTGACGATGCTTTAATCTACTTCTAACTATAGTTTTCTATTACTTTTTCTCTAGTCTTTGATATTTTTGGATTACTAGTAAATTAGATACTTTGAGAATAGTTAGGTTTTGAATGCAAAGCTAAAATACCTAGTTATTTATCCTAAACAACATCAATTTAAATTCCTTCTTCGATTATTTTTTTAAATATCGAATAGTTTTTCTTTTTTCAATAGGCTAGTATAAGATTAATAGGAAAAACATAAATTGCTGGAAACTACTGGTAATTATTAATAATCTGAAGGTACCAAATAAGAAATGTTGTAAATACAGAGAAAACATCAGAGAGGTGAACATAGAGCCGGGGTCATACTATATAAAATAATAATTATCAAATTAAAGAAAATTTTTATAGAATAGAATTAAATATTTTTATATAGTTTTTAGATGCGACAAAAAGCTGCTATTTTTTTTTTCAATTACAATTTTTTCCCTTCTGGTACAAATACTGCGAACAAATTTTTAATACTAACCGTTTTTGGTGACCATTTGATTCGTCAGGATTAATGGATGCAAAAGTTTCAGTTAAATATTTTGTGTAAATTAATTTTAATGATTTTTTACCAAAGCATTTTTAAACTTCAAATTTTTATACATATTGTTCATAATATTTTTGTATGCTTATAGAAAATATTAATTTCACAAAATACAAACTCTTACATATAATGTTAAAGAGAATTCAATGCTGATTTCAATACAAAAATCAAAATTCAAATATTTTCAATACAAAAAAAAGTTATTCTTACTTTAATCTGAATAATAAACACAGTGATGAAGTGGATTGTAATTTCTAACTTACCTGACTAATCGCTGTTCTTATTCTGGGAAACAATAAAATGTTAATAACTGCCAGAAGAAGATGACATCATGTTTAAAATTGGAACAGGTCATTATTGTGCTTTTTTCTATAGAAGGAAGACTTTTTTTTATGTAATCAAATCACAAGTAAGAAATTTTGTTAATTTTTTAATATTTAGTAGGAATTGTTGCAATTTAGTCATGAAGCAATGCCATCCAATAATGTAATAGATTGGACACCTAGAAAGAGAACTAAGATTATTTTGTTACATTAATGTGGTCTTTTATATGCTGAAATTGCAAGACAGGTGGGTGATTCAGGGACTACATCTGGAATCCGAAAGTTTTTACGATATCAGAAGACAAATTCAATAAAAAGAAAATCCAGAAAGGGCTGAAAAAGGTACACCACATCTGTTCATGACAGAAGAATAAAAAGACTATGTCTCCATGATCGAAGAATGTCATCAGCGGCCACCAGAAGTGAATTGAAGGATGCTGACATTTATGTCAGTTCAAGAACAATCAGGAGAAGATTATTAGATGTTATACTAAGAGATGGAATTCAACGAAAAAATTTACAGCAGTGTATAAAAAGATTATAGTGGGCAATAGAACACATTAATTGGCCAGATGATCAGTGGTTACAAGTTACTTGAAGTGATGAAACAAAGATATTGTTATTTGGTATCGATGGCGAAAATAGGTAAGACATAGAATAGGCGAAGAGCTACATCCTGACTGCATTCAGGCAACTATGAAGAACTCAGTTAGTATAATGATTTGATCATGCATATCAGCAGACGGTATTGGTCTCTTTCATGTTATCGATGGGACATTAAATGCAAGAAAATGCATTGACACTATTCTAGAGTCAAAACTTACACCCTCCATCAGTGTTCTCTTTCCCAACAATGCATCATTTATTCTTCAGCAGGATTCAGCTCCTTGACATACAGCAAAAACATCGAAAGTGTGATTCAGTACAAAGAGCATTGAATTGTTATCATGGCCAGGAAACAGTCCTAAATTCAAAATTACTGAGAACTTATGGCACCGTTTGAAAACTCTTATACATATGAAGCATTAAACAAATAAAAGAGGATTAATTGAGTCTATTATTGTTTCCTGGCATCACGCAACAACGAAGGAAGACTTAAAACTGTTCGTCAATTAATGAAACATCAGTGTGAAGCTATAATAAAAAAATGAAGGCTACCTTATTAAGCACTGGTAACTCCCTGCAGTCATCAGCATCTAATGTATCTCGATAATTATTGTCTCTCAATTTTTTTTTTTTTTTTTTTTTTTTTGTATTGCAAATATTTGAATTTTGCTTTTGGTTTTTAAATCAACATTAAATTCCCTTTAAAATGATATGTATTTCCAATTTGTGAAATATTACATTTTCTATAAGCATACAAAGTTTGAAAACATTAAAATTTTCAAAAGTGTCCACAATTTTGGAGCATTGTATATATTTATATTTATACATTAAGTTATATCGCAGAAAAGAGCAGAAGTGTTTAAAAAAATTCATCATTAAAAATTCACCAAGATTTTTCATTATGTCTAGTTTTATATTTAAATCTTAGAAGAATAACGACATTTTAATAATTTTACTAAAAATAGGCCTTAAGCTGAAATCTACTCAACCTGAGAAAATAAAAGGAATATCTTGATCATCACCTATGAAAAAATTCAAGATGAAATATTATTAGCAATCATGAAAATAATTTGAATTTTACTTCAACAATAAAAATATATAGTTTTAAAAAAAGCTTTAAATATTTATTTTTAAAAATGGAAAGTATATACAGAAACAAATTGGCATCATAGATACCGTTTTAAATTTAAGATGATGTAAAAATAATTTTTGTGCCACAATATTTTAGAAAGTTAATGCAGGAAAACTCTAAATTCCGTTTAATGTAGTTTAGTTTTAAAAGTAGATAATTTCATTGAAATCAGTAATAAAAACATTATTTAACGCTTTTTTTTTGCTAACTTAAATTTTTGCAATTGTAATTTTATGTTTTTGCTAAATCTAAAAGAATTAATAAGTGTCTTCGTTGTTGCTTATGAGAATAGACTCTAAAATGAGTAATACAAGTGCAAAAGAGCAATTCTTTTGCATCTTTATTAAAGAGAAATAAAAACTTGCATCTAAATTTCATTTAGATAAAAATTATAAAAAATATTTTATACAATATTTTTAAAAAAATTAATGAAACACTTAAAAAAAGGAAATGGGAACATAGGAATATTTTAACA
Organism: Argiope bruennichi; assembly: GCF_947563725.1. Lineage (NCBI taxonomy): Eukaryota > Metazoa > Arthropoda > Arachnida > Araneae > Araneidae > Argiope > Argiope bruennichi. The sequence continues at coordinate 108,696,717 of NC_079152.1, read as the reverse complement.
CTTACTAAAATTTTGTGAAGCATTTATATTTAATTTTATATAATATACGAATTGTAAGCCAAAGACTAGCCATGGAAAAAAATTTATTTAAACTAATAGTTTTATAAATGTCACAGCAAGGTTATTTTCCTTTACTCTTATCCTTACACAAAAAGTCTGTTTTCTGTAGCAGTGTCTTTTTCATCGCTTTTCATCGAGTGCGATATTAAATACAGATATATGATTATGGTGAAAGAAAATTTATGCCAAATTTCATTTATCTACTCCTATATAAGATAAACGCTTGTTATATTCATACAGAACAGACTTGCGTTTTAAGGATTTCAATCAAAATTTGATAAAAATGTATTATTATAAAGTGAAGGCCGCTTGCCAAATTTCATATGTTTAATACATTCTTTTAAAGTCACTGCCAAATATGTAATCCCCCTAAATAATTTTCTGATTCGAGTGATTTTTGTTGAGCGTAGCACTTTCTCTTTAAATGTTTCATATATGAATAAATAAAAATAATATTGATTATGCTGATTATCCTTCAAAAAATTCCCTTTTTTAAATTTGATTTTCTGTCGTCGACTTAACCGTATTTAACAAGCAAGAAAAATTCCAAAATCAATGCATCAATAATTTCACTTCACTCTAGTCATAATTTTATTTCACGGAAAAAGGGCTTTATGATAATCAAATTATTGACACTTTTTAGAAAATTACAAGTGCGTTAATCCAATGATCTTTTTAACTCGAATGTTTAATGTGTATCATATAATTTTTTTTAACCTTAGAAGAAATAGCATAAGACAGAGTTAGTATAAAAATATTAAGTAATGCACGATCTTCCATTAAGGGAAAATTTATGAAGAAAAATGCAAACCCTTAGTTTAAATACATTTTTAAATGTATAAGCAAAAAGTCGTTTAAATATACTAGATAAAAATAGTATATGAAGCATATAAACATATTATTTATTTTTGCTTTCACAAATCCATAAAATATTTAATTAACTGTTTTCTGACTGTTTTGAAAAAAGAGTTAATCCTTTTTTAAAAATTTAGAAGTTTGCCTAGTAAAAAAACATATATAAACCAGTATAGTAATAAATGGATAAAAGTTATAAAAGTACAGGAAATAGGGGAAAAAACTTTTCATAATTATGTTAACTTTATTTCTAATAAAAGAATTCTACACTATCTTTTTCTTCAAGAAAATATCTTCTTTACACACACTTATTAAGAAACATTTGCAATTTTTCGAAAACTATACCTTTTATGCATTACTAATTTTTCCCCTCTTGTTAAGGCTTTTTTTAGAAGGAAGCTATTTATCATAGATAAGTTTCATGTGCAAAGAAATTTGTTAAGACTTGAATGAAATCAACCAATTTTTCGATTTCATTTTTCATCTTTCAGCCATTGAATGAAATATGAAATACACTTTTTTGTTTTAAAATCAGTTGTTTTATAATAGCTAGCAACTCATTTTTAATTTTCTAAAAAAATACAATTATATAAAGAGTTATTTAATCCGGGTGAGCACTTCTCAATGCTTATTGGAAAGTTATTACAAAAAAAATTTCTGTAAGTAAATAGCAATTGCTATTTCAGAAAGAAAACAAGTTTTTGAGGTTAATTGGCATATTCCAGCATCTTTAAGATGATTTTTCAGATTAACTTACAATTTCATAATGGGAGAGTTTTTGAGATAAAATTTTTAGAAAATGTGCATTTATTCAAAAAATTAAAATAATTTTAAGTTTAATTTAGCAAAACCATAAAATCTTTCAGCTTCATACTGTTGCATAAGAACTGAACTTTCCGACGTCATAGCCTAGGGGTCGCGCGTCTTCCCCGTGATGTGGGTGACGCTGGTTCGAGTCCTGGTTCGGGCATGGTTGTTCTTTATCCTGTATTCTATATGTGAGGTGTGTGAAAGAGCCCCCGTGTAAAAAGGGGTTGTGCAAGTGGGTGTGTTAGTGTATGTTTTATATGAGCTAAAGTCAGACTTCTGCCCTCGGGTGCTCAGGTCTCTTTACCCTCAGAAGCTACTGCACCCTTTTTCCCGATTTCTTTGATTTGGTTTGATTTGGAATTCAATTCAAGAGGGATGAACAACAGATCTGAATTTTTAGAGTAAACTGCCTTATAAAATGAGATTAGTATTATTAGTCCCACATGGTTTTACAACAATGTCTTTTTTTAAAAAAATTCAGAGTTAATAAATAATAAAATAAAAGAATTCACACACAAATGAAAAATAAAAGTGGGAAATAAGAATTAAATACTAAGAAATATGTTTTATCCAATTAAGTAATTAAAAATCTTTCGTACTGTAGTGATTGCGAATGGTTTCATTTTTGTAAAAGCAAAAGCAAATGTGCAAAATTTCTGTTCTTGCTTCTGATTACATTATGACTGTTTCCTATCAAAAATATAAAAGAAATTTGGATTATCATACACTGATCTGTGCTCTTGTAGGGTGGGCGAAGTTCAAAATGTCGAACACTTGCTTTAGTCTTGTGTGTTTGTTTTTTCATGTTTTTTTTATCTTTATTTTTATCTGTTTTTATCTATGTATGTAGTTGTTTCTACTTACTTCTGTAAACCTTGTGTTGTACTTTGTGGTGCACAGGGATATATATATACAAATACCACAACACATTTCAACTTTTTACGAAACTTTTAACAATAATATTAAATTCTGCATACAGAATGGTTAATTTTATATGCAACCCAGAAATATTTTTTAAAATTCTTGTTATCTTTACATACGATGTTCTGCTTTTATGTATTCTGTATATTACGTTTTAAAAAATGCAAAACTGTCATGTGGTGCGAATTTTATACTTACGCTTAAATACCAAAAATCAAAAAATACTTCAACAACCGTATTTTATTTCAAATCAACAATAAAAAAGCAATATTATAAAAATAGAACAATAATTATCGATAAAAGTAAAAAACCTTATGCAAAATTGCTTTAAAACTGTTTGAGAATTTAAAGCAACTTTAAAGAAAAGAGATTACATCGCATTGAATTGAATTAACTAATGCAATTCCTTTATTATCTCATCTGAAACAGATATTAAAATGCAATACAATTCAATTATTCTTGATAAATAGCAGTTATTAAATAAGAAATTTTATGCATATATTTTTCCTTTGAACCATTTTATTACAAATAAATCTCCTAGGGAAATGAGCTTGAAATAGTACAACTCTGTCCATACTGACTACCAATTGCTCCAAGTCTCCAAAATCGTACAATCCTCTACAGTTTCGATCTGCAATTCAAAAGCATTTATTCAGAAGTATTTAATCACTGGATTCTAAAAAGAAATTGATTTTCCAAAATATTTTAAAATCAATTCAGCATCCTACTTTTATGTTATGAGTTTCGGCTGAAAACTCTATATACGACTCATTGCTTTTAATGACATTCCTTGATCCCTAGGCGAGCCATTACCATTGGAAATCGCAATCAAAGCTTGGTTCAATGCATTAATGTATTTATTTTATCAGAAAAGTCTCCAACCCAAATTTCAGCGGTGACTGACTATGGGACTTACAGTCCAAATAACGATTCGGAGGTTTTATTATTTGGTTAAACACATATCCGACAATTGCCTTAATAGGCTCAATCATTATTTGTTAAACTGAAATAGCTTGAAGTAATTACTGACCAAAATTAACTATTTAAAAATAAAGTTATATAATATATGTCTTATTGTTAATTTTTTTTAAAAAAAAGTATATTTCGTGTTTTTTTAATATTATAGTTCAAATATTTTTTTATTTATTTCAATACTTATGATAAGTCCTGAATTTAAAATTTTGAAATTATTATCGACCTTGATGGTTGAGATGGATTTTCAGTAGAGAATTTCAGTAACCAGATCAGTAAATTTGAAAATTTATTCTTTACATAGTATAAAAAAATGATATAAGAATTAAGAAGTTTTTCTTATTTGGCATTAAAAAAATGAAAACCAGATTTCTTCTAGTTATACCTAAAAAATAAGAAGGTTTAACTTTTTGGTTTCATTCGTTTGGGGAAAAAAGCATCCATTATCCATATTCACAAGACAGATTCATTAAAAATACTGGATTCATATCATATACCTATTTTTCGTAATTATTGTTAGCCAATGCAATGCAAAGCATTCATGACATAGACCCAAAATTTAATGCAAAGAGAAAGACACGGACCTTCATTCGAGAGTATGCAAGAAAGTTTCGTGGAGACCACATCCACTGGTTTTTATATCTATCGTTCTATTTTCATCAAAAATACCATGAATATTCTCGTTTTACTGCGTTATTAGTATTTGTTTCTGTATTTGTGAAGTTATCTTTTGACTTGTAAACTTTAAGACTGTAATAAGCAAAATCTGTAATTTTATTTACATGTGATCCATTAAAGATAATATTTTCATATCTATTCAGCATTTCAAATGCCATGAAGGCTAAAAATACGAGGAGTATGAGACTGTGTTCTATATGTACATCGAGTTTTGATAAATTTTCCTTTTTAAATATAATAATTAATGCTGATGAGAACGTATAGAGTATTCTGTAAGAAAAACTCATATTCTAACCTAGATCGTACGACAATGGAAAATGCGAATAACAGACGATCAAAGTAACCATAATTTTTAATAAATTTCTGGTTTCTAATAAATTATATACCTTTTTATAATCAAAAAGTTTATCTGTCATTCGAATTTATAGCATTTTTCTGAATAAGCATACTTGTGAAAATCCATTATTTTCCATTTGACCTATTTGCAGAATGCATTATTCAATTACACCCTCAAAGAGAAGAATTATCGGTTATTCTATGTCCAAAAGCTCTTTGGAGGCACAGTTTTGCAGATTTGGAACAGTTTGAGTGCTTCAAACGTTTGTACTGAAATTACCCATTATTTCCAAGTGGTTTAAAGAATATTGGATATTGGATTTTACTCTTAGTTCATACCATTATGTGAAACTTTGTCCTGCTATATTTCAAAGAACCTATTTCATTTCCCATTGAGAAAATTAGTAATTTTACTAGATACTTTCCAATAAATGATGTTTTTAAATATGTGGAAACTGAAGATATTTCGATAAATAGTCAAATATGTGGGCCATAGAAAAAGGAAACATATTATTTATTGATTTTAGTTTGGTTTGCAATTAAATCCAGCTAAGTAAACAACGCTTCATTTAAGGTTTTCTTGTCGATTCTTTTTTTGGAGAAATAAAGTAATTGTATGCTCTTATGGTTACTTAAATCATTAATCATTCTGCCAATAATATGTAATTAATAATATATAATAAGATAATTTGAAATTGCCTTAAAACCCCATTTTTCTGTTTTTCTTATAAAAAGATAAATCTATTTTAAATGTCAATTTTAATAAAATATGAGCATAAAAGGACGTTTCAAGTTCTAAGAATATAGCTTGTAATCAGTTTCCAATTCTAAAAATTGTCCTGAAATCAATTTCAAGTTCTAAAAAAACAGCTTGAAATGAGTTTAGAGTTCTAATAAATAAAGTGAAATGAGTTTCAAGTTTATAAAAAAAACAGCTTGAAATAAATTTCAAGCTCTAAGAAATAGCGTGAAATCAGTTTCAAGTTCTAACAAAAAGCTTGAAATCAGTTTGAAATTCTGAAAAGCATATTTATTTTTTTTAAAATAAATACTAAATGACTTTGATTAATGAAACTAAAAAATGGCATCTTTATTTGCAATTACAAAAGCGGTTCTTGCTTTTTTTTAAGTTGTAAATTTTTTTAATTTATTATTTAGTTTTCGAATTAGTATTTTTTTGGTAATGTGAGCTTAATATTTGTTTTCTTCTATTTGATTATCGTCTGTATTAAATATTAAACTGATCAGAATGGTCTCGCCAACACTTTATCACATACTCTTTAATAAAGTTGTTATTCCCCTTCTCCTACTTAAAATAGTGGACCTTGTGCAAAGCCAGGAATACCACGAGTGCACAGATTTTTATTATGAGTTCCACATATGAAAGATGTACGCTTCTTAATATAGTAAAATATACCAGTACATGTGTGCCAATTGTATGGCTTTGACAGTGTAATGTCTTGATCTAGACTGATCAAATAACGAAGCAGAATTTCCAGATAGTTCTTTATTTTAATGCCCTATATATACAAAAGAACAACTTGTTCTAATCTTGGTTAAATAAATAGTTATTTACACCTGTAGTAGGAGACACAACAGTCGAAGTCGAAGGTTTATCTTGAAACTCAGTTCTCCATCAATACGGAGAAACAACACCACAGGGAACTAACAGGTTGTTAGTCCACACAACCACTCCAGGGATAGTTCTCGGACTTCGAACTCGTGGGCGTAGTCCAACAGTCTGCCTCCAATTCGTTTCTTCTCCTCTCCCTAAAAAAAATCTCCACACTTTATTTCGGCGACAATCTCCACCTCTTAATTTACATTGGTCATTTGAGCTTTCTTTCGGCCAATCGAGGTTCATCAATATGCTCCCTCAGCGGTAGTGGAAAGGTCCTTTTAGTGATGCACCTTTCATAACTGACCATTCTGGAACACGGAGTTATCATAGTCCTTTCACAATGAGAAACATTTAGCATCCAGATATTTGGACACCCCTTTCTCTTTGAAAGTGCTATCAATATCTCTTGGATGAGGAATTCCCACATGTGGTCTTTCACTGTAGTCGCTAATGAACAGATGCGAAACCACCCAGGTGAAAAGATCCCCCATCTGGCTATCTCGAGAAGTTTAGTAATTAACTGCGACGACACAGCTGGCTGTAAATGTCTTATCAGTACTGGGAAACGAGGAATGTTACAACAGAAAATAGTTAAGATCAATCTTTGGTGTGAACCTAACGGTTTTATCGAATCTAGTCTGGGGTCTTTGGCTGTTTGTTTTGGCACTAAAACACTGACATACTTTTAATACACATGACTTGAAAACGAAAAGTGGATTTTGGGTGCCTTTTTTCTACCAATCCAAACCAAAATTTCACACAAAGCTGTCATCGCAGTCACAGAATCATATACAAAATTTTATTTATTTAAATCATTGCGTTTTTGAGTGATCACGTTCACTCGCGTTTAAAAGTACAGACCTACAAATGGTTAACATTTCAACGGATTGCATTTATTCTATTTCTGATATGGTTTACATTTTTAGATGTGGTGTTAAACCTATATACCAAATTTTACTTATTTAGCTCTTTACATTTGGTAGCTATTTTGTTCATTTCTACTTGCTCAGTCAGACTGACAGACTTCGTTCGAATAGATTTAATTCAAAATTTTAAGGAAATTTACAAATTCTGTGTTAAATTATATACCAGATTTTATCCAACTGGCTCAAAGCGTTTTTGTGTTTTCATGTTCACAGATAGACAGATAAGCAGAATTCTAAACACCTTGAGATGGGTTTCCTTAAATTTTCTTGCATGCACTTCAATAAAGGTTTGATCCTCTTTCCTCCGTATAAAATTGTGGACCTTAGATATGGACGCAAATACCTTGTATGATATTAGTGGACGATAGTTAAGAAATAAAAATCTTTGGCATGAATCTAGCATTTTTACTGAATCTGTTCGGAGAGAATGCATTTTTTAAACCTTTTGGGCTGCCGACTCATACCGAAATTTTACACTAAGCTATATTTTAGTCATAAGATAGCATACCGAATTTCATTGATTTATATCATTTCATCTATGAGTTATTGCCTTTATATGCATGCAAAAGAAAAACAAACGGTCAACAATTGAAGGATATGGTTCAAAATTCTATCAATTTATATGTATTTTATATGCTAAACTTGTGTACCAAATTTTATTTATTTAACTAGCCGCCTTTGGCGACCAGCCAGTTCGCCAATCTTAATGTTTGTTAAAATTTTAATAATTAAATATTTTATGCAATTCCTACTTTAATAGCTTCTTCATCAAAATATTTTAAAACTTCAAATTTTGATAGTCATATAATTCATTCATAATATTATAAAGGCCTTCAGTTATAACGTAATATGTATCTCTTTAATTTTCTGTTAGCACCCGTAGAATTTATGCTTTAAATTAAAGTGGAAAGAATTAATCTTCAATTAATATAATAATATATTTTACTGAAACAAAGCATTTTTTTTATAATCTGATTACTGAAAACAGAGTCGCTGAGTATTTAAACCTTATGGGCACTAAAGAATATTTTTCTTAATTTATATAATATCTCAAGAAGTTTTCAACAAAATTTTCTCAGTTCATCATGAACAGATCGATTAATTAACAATGTTTAGTTTTAAATGCATCAAACACTAAAAAAATAAACAGAATCGTTTGAAGTAATCTGTCGAAAACATACTAAGCCTTCAAAACCAAGTCCGTATCCGTTGAAAATAGTTGTCAACAATCAGAAGACAATGCGCAAGCGTGAATTTTCAACGCCAATTATGGTAACGCAAATGCGTGAATTTTCTACTCCAGTTGGGGTAACGCTAAGCAGATTAAAAATTTTTAATTTCCTTTATTCTATTTTATTTTAATTCAAAAGTACTTCAGAATGAATCTGAAAGATCGATTAATTAACAATGCTTAATTTTAAATGCATCAAACATTAAGAAAATAAACAGAATCTCCCTAGCCTCATAACTGTTGGGAGAAAAAAAACTGAAGCCTTACTCATTTGGCGTTGGGGAAAATTGAAGATTTTTTTTTTGGCGGGAAAGTTAGTTTTTAATTAATAATTAAAATTCTAATTAAAAATTCGGAAAAAGAAACCCCAGGTGCACATTCCCACCTCCAAGGTATACATGTACCAAATTTGGTAGCTGTAGGTCAAACGGTCTGGCCTGTAGAGCGCCAACACACGCACACACACACACACGCACACACACACACACACACACACACACACGCACACACACACACACACACACACACATTGAGCTTTATTATGAGTATAGATTAATTGAATTTTTAGTTATCGAATTGGTTTATACTCGAACAGCTAAATAAACAGACTTTCTGCGGGTAGATTTCGCTCAAATTTTGATGAAAATCAACTTATTTGATCATTATTCCATATACCAAATTTCAGCCGTCAAGCTCAAAGCGTTTTAGAGTTATAGTGTTCATAGATACACAAATATAATGCCAAAAAGGTCTTTCTAAAATTCAGGGAGATCTGAAAAGTGGAGATTCGTCAAAATCACTAGATCGAAATTTTGAAACAATAACAATACTTTCTCTTTGAATACTTCGCATACTAAAAAATACTAATAAAAGTTTAGAATTCTTTGTTAGTTACTTCTTGGATAAAAGGTGCTTACTTAGAATGCATTTCTAAAATTTTAACTAATTTATTAATTTTAAAATTTTCAAAATTTTAATTTTCCTCAATAAAGCTATAGCATATTATCGTTTAAAGGTGATTTCTTCTCATATTTAAAAGCAATTCTAATTATTAACTTTTTATTAGGGTTTATACAAAAAAACCGACTTTTTGAAAAACCAGTTTTCGAATTCAATATTTCCAAAAAACCGGTTTTAGCCGGTTTTCGAATTTTTGTATAAAAAAAAATAGAATAGGGGAAAATATTTAATTTAATTTATATAAAATATCAAAAAACAAAATCAATATCAAAATCAAAATATATAAAAAAATTAAGGATTACATATACATATTACTTACAAAAAATAACGAAAACTCGAACAATAATTTCAAATAATATTTATATTCTTTTCACTAATTTTAATTTCTTCTAAGAAAACAGGAGAAAAAAGTCTTGTTCTTATTTTGGACACAATATTGCTTGAAATTGAAAATACTCATTCACTAGCTATTGAATTTGGTTTTATAGTTTTCATGGCATCAAATAACAAATCTAAGTTTCTTGTTCTTTTTATTCGTTGCATCAAATGATGAAAATTCAGCTTTCAGTGTCTTTGGATTTGTAAGTGTTTCTTCGGGGTCTTCAAGAAACTTGTGAATTGATTTTTCCATGGATTCTTTTAAAAAAGCATTACTCTTATGAGTAGTTTCTTTGATTTGCTTTTCATTAGAATCGGTTTCCACATAAGAATTTGAAAATATTCGGGACAATATCTCTCCAGATAACTTAATAATTTCAGTTTTTGTAGCTAAAGAAAGTACACTAGATTTCTTCACTGAACTAAAAATGTTTTGTAGATTTTGCAAATACAACAAAAGAATTGCTAATTCTACTTTTATCCGTTCTTCTAAAGCATAAAATAATTTCAAACTTATTTCAGTGTTTAAATTATTTTGTTCAATTAACAGAAATTCAAATATACCTTTACTTGTTAATAAATTGGCATCTCGTCGCCCTAAGCCAACCGATAAAATTCAAAATATTTATGGATTTTTTTTAAATAGAAGAAGAAGAGGAATATCCAGGAGTTCCGGAAAACCGGTTTTCTTAATTTAAAAACCGATTTTCAAGTGTGCCAAATTTACATTAAAAAACCGTTTTTTAAAACCGGATCAAACCATAAAAGTCACATTTTTCATTTATACTGGTATTAAGTCTATGCAATCTATTCTTTAATTTTAATAATATTTTTAAAAATTACTAAAGGCTTAATGCAATATATTTTTATCATTTTATTCGCTATTGAAATTCTTTGTAGCCTGTTTAATTACGAAATAGATATTTTGCATTAAATTTTTAATTCAAAAAATAAGAAAAGTTTAATTTAAACAATATTTAATTTCCAAGACTTACTTGCGCATATTATTTCAAATTTAATAGTGGTTATCTTGCAATGTATGTTATTATATTTCAAGTGTACTTGTATTTAACGATACCCCTTAAAACCATTATCTTTGTCTGACCCTTTTGGACTGAGACATGGATTACCTCAGCGATCAGTATTGAGCCCGTTATTGTTTTTTCTATATATTGCTGGTATCGAAGAGGTAATCAGTAACTACTGTAACGTGGGGCTTTTTGCCGATGACCTCATCTTGTGGCATTCTGCTCTGACATAGGGGGAATTGAATCTAACCTCAACTCTGCACTTACTGAGGTATGTGCTTTTGCTGAAACACATAAACTGACTTTCAATACCTCAAAGTCCATGGTTACTTTCTTTACTACCAACAGATGAATTTATAACTATCAACCAAGTGTCTTTATGAATGGCTGTAAATTAAATTATGCAAAAAATGCCAAGTACTTGAGCTACGTTCTCGATCAAGAGATATTGAGAAACCGACATATAGAGGCTCTTGTAAATGAATGTAGGAAAAGACTCAACATTCTTAAATATATTTCTGGACGAGACTGGGATGCAGACGCTAATACATTGAGAACCACCTACATCTCTCTGATCAGACCTATTCTAGAGTATGGTTTTCCAGTTTACTTTTGTGCCTCAAAAGCTAACTTAGACAAACTTGAAAGAGTTCAATTAAGTGCTTCAAGAATAATTACTGGCCTTTGTAATAGCTGCCCTAATGATATTATACTGTACGGGAGTGATATATTACCTCTTTCTCTTAGAAGAAGTCACTGTCTTTCAAAATATTACAGCAAGCTCTTTAGCTACAATGATCAGCACAGAACTTCTGCTTATCTTCCTTCATGGCATAATAATAAGCGTTTAAAGAAACACGGCCCTTTTTCTTTCGCAAAAGACATGGCTCTACCTTATGGAAATGTGGAACACATTCCTTAAAGCCTTATTGGAATTTTAAGTTTGAACCTGATCGAATTCATTTCCATACTGATCTCTTGGCCAAGATTAGCAAAAAGTCAGAGTTACCTGAATTTACTAGACAAATGTCTCTGGAAACAATTCATAGCATTCCATCTTCGGCTCCGAAAACGTACACTGATGGTAGAAAAGAAGATGGTGGCGTTTCTGGTAGTGGCGTGCACATTGAGACTCCAGGAGGAACTACTGATATTTTGTTTAGCAATCCTGTCAACTGTTCTGTATTCAGGTCCGAACTTATTGCAATTTATAAGGGACTTCAATACATCGACACGTCCTCTGAAATTGTCTTCGGACACATTTGGATTTTAACGGACAGTTGTGTCTCTATACAGCACCTTTCTCATTGGACTAAAGTGAGAAATAAGATTAGCATGAATATCTTAGACCTTATTGCCAGGCTCTCCGCTGAATACTCTATACACTTTCAATGGGTCCCCTCACATGTTGGTTTAAATGGTAATGAGATAGCGGATAACTTAGCTAAGACTGCCTCAGCTGACATATTTCATGGTGATGCAACACTAACTTATTCTGAAATCTCCTCTATCAAAAAGATGGAGTCCAGTGCACTTTGGAGAGTCCCACCTGCTCACCCTTGGTACTTTGGTCTGCTATCTGGTATCCCTTGATATCTGGTTGGTGTCACCGCTTGAATATCTCTAGAAAACAGCAAACGGCTCTCTCTCGTTTTTTGAGTAGACACAGAAAATCCCTCACCTTCCAACACGGACAGAGGATCTTTGCTGAATGTCTTTGGTGCCAGACAGATCAAGCCTCCCCCAATCACATTCTTAAATGTTTAAATTTTACAACTTTTGGGATTTTTAAGGGATCCGTGATTGTTTTTGGAGTTTTTAGAGATCTTTGGTTTCATGGAGGTGGTATAAGCCCAGCTATAACACCTGGGATTAGAAACAACAACAACCATTTTCTAATATTAAACAATCCACAATTTGTATTTTATTACTAATTTCTTATTTCCCAGAATAATGAATAAACTAATATAAAGTACATTTAGATCAAAATGCTTGTATACGTTATTTGCAGCATTTACTATCATTTTTTGTAAAATTCATGTAATAAAATAACTCGTTCACAGTCTGGTAAGAAAGGAAGTTACACTGGTGGGAATTATCTCCCCAAATTTTCCTTGCACACTTTCTAATAATGGCGTCAACCCTCCTTCCCAACTTGCATAAAATTGTGCACCATGGCCTGAAAGCAACGAGTACGCAGATTTTTATTTTCAGAGTCTGACGCATGGGAGTTTTGTGTTTCAAAGTACACATTTGGATCTCGAAATATATTTGAACCTTCTTATTTGACTGACTGATACAAAATAGTAAGTAATAAAATCACATACCACATTCAATCTTTTGAGTTGAATTATCGTGTTTACATATATCTGAAAATACAGACCGATAGATAGTCAATCCTTTGATAGATTGGTTGAAAAATCCGAAATGATTTATATTTAAATGCTAAATTTGTATACAAAATTTTATCGATCTTGCTGTTAGCGCTTTACAGTTATAGAGTTCACTTCTTTTCTGACAGGCAAACAGGTCGACGTCTTCTGAATGGATTCCGTTCAAAATTGATGGAAATCTACGAATTTGATGTAAAAACCACATAACTTCTACTCAAAGTATCTTTGATTTGGAAAGAGAGGCAAGCTTAGTTCCAAAAATGTAGGCAGCGACTTAAGTTAATGACGCTCACTGTTTGATAATGTCACTAAAACTGCATTTCTGAATTAAGATTTAATTTCAATCGATCGTTAAAAAAATGTCCAAAATATATATTCGGCCTTTTTTTTTTTTTTTTTTTTACTATACAACAAAGCACAAAATTTCCATGTGCAGGACTCTGACAGTAAAAATCTAAAGATTCTTGGTGTTCTAGACCTTGACCAAGATTCACAATTTTATGGGGGGGAATATCATCTTTATTATAGAGTATACGAGAAAATTTCAAGGAGACCGCTTTCATTTTTTTTATAAATTTAGTAATAATTAAAAATAGTATTGTGGAATTATCCCGTCTACTATTTTCGCCAAACTCGATATTATCGCCAAAAGGGAGCGAAAAGATAACGAAAGGATTGGCGCATTTTCGCGAGCGTTGACAGATCATCGGGATAATCCCAAAGTTTTTCGAATTGTTAATGTTGTACTAAATTGTAAACTAAAACATTCAATGAAGGGAAGATTCTTTCAAATTTCATTAATTTGTGAATAGGAGAATAAATGTGAAAAAAATGTCTGTATAGATATGTTTTAGATAAATATCAATGAATTAAAAATTTAATAATGATGACTAAATAAGTATTACTGTAAGTATTTCTTCTGTTTCCAAAAGGCTCATTCTAATGAAATGGCAGATTTATGTTATCGAAATACAAAGCTTCTTTTTCATTATTTAAAGATTTTATTATAGCCTCTGGTATTTTCACATAGTATTTTCTGGTATTCTGGTATTTTCAAACTGAATGAAAAAAAATCCATATTTTTACATATTTAGGACTCGATAAAGAAGTTATTTTTTATATTTTAATAAAGAAATTATTTTCGTTTTTGTAGGGCAGAAATAAAATGTGCTTTTTAAAAACATTTTCCTTTTTATTCTTTAATACTTGTAAAATGTTGTATATATTTCATTTCACTTCATCATTATAACTCTCATGATGTCATTTATCCAATTCGTTTTTTTCAAAATCTCTCAGACGGCATCTCTCATATAGACTCAAAATTTTATTAAAACTAATTCAAATAATTAATAAATGGACAGAAATTTTGTATAATCATTTAGAATATTGTTTTTCAATAATAATATTCAAACACACAATGATAGATAGAGAAAGGTATCTTAAGTCGTATGTCGCTAAATTTTGTAGAAAACAACAATTTTGTTTTAGAAACAACATACGAAATTTCATCCACCGATTGTGTGCTGAATTACATTGCCCTAATTCTAAATTAATTATACTTCTGAAAACCTCATGACTGATTATAAATAATGTAAAAGATCTTTTTCTCGGATTCAGGGAATCGAAACTTTGGAGATAATTTAAAATCTCACGATAGAATTTTTTAACAATTTTAACTTTTTTTTTTGTATATATCTTATACAAGAAAGAAATAATGAACAATATTAGTACATTTTCACATTAAAAAGGATCTTCTTTTAATAATATTTTAATCTCTTTTTTTAATACATGGAACGCAATTCTAGCATCAAAATTTATAATTTATAAATATAAATTTAGCATCAGAGCAATTAAGAAGTTACAAAATCTTTCTGCCACGTAAAATAATCATTGCTGCGAATACTTTGCTGTCGTTTGAGGTAACAAAAACATTGCTATTGAAGAATTCAAAATAAAAGATAAAATAAACAAATTAGTTCTATCTTTTAAAGAAAACAAACTCGAAGCAATTTAGAGCGTTTATCTGGAAACAAAAAGAGACAGAACAAAATTCGATAAAGTCTAACACGCAATCGATCGAATAATACCAACTGTTGAAACAAAGAAAACCCTTGTTGCTTTTCAGAAAAAGTGCCAAATAACAAGAAAGAACACGATTACCAAAGATGTTGCCTTAAGCCTTTTGTTGTGTCGACATTCTATTCTTGATCTTTGACTCGATTTGAATTTCAGAACATGAATTTTCTTACTTTAGTTAAGTAAAACAATTAAAAAAAAATTTTTCCTGGAAACAGTTATTTTACTTTTCGGTGCCCTTCCCCCTCATTATTTTATTTTGACACAGTTTAATTTAATTCGATTAAATCAGCAAGAATAGCTTATTTCGCAACTCTTACCAATTTTATGGTTTTTTTAAGATGTTGCTGGAAAATTATGTAACTAACAAAAACGGTTTATTCAATTATGTTTATAGAATGGGCTAGTAATAAAAACAAATAAATTGTGATTAAAAAGTCGTTTGTTTCTCAATTAAAAGTAGATAATAGCAATACAAAGTAGAAAATAGCAAAATACGACTTGTTCATTTTGCTTCTGGTGCACATAAAATTTAAAAACGCTCATAACATCATAATATATTTTATGAAAAATATTCTTGCAATTATGGAACAATATATTGTTACGAATCTGTGATGCGGCTTCCCAGCATAACTGGTTCCATAGGCGGTACCAGAGCTTGGCGACAATCTTGGTGACCATTTGGCGACTTAGCGACGAATTTGGCGACTTTGGCGCCAAAATAAATAATACCCGAAACATCGAGAATTTTCCCGATCCGTCCAGTAGGAACCGAGATTGCCTCGAACGTTCCTGATTGGTTCAGAGGCTTCTAGTCCCACCTCCTGAGACCTACAAAAGGAGCTACAGCTGCCGGAGAGAGGTCGTGAACCAGAGTAGTCGGAATCGACGGTAAAGAACTGGCCTTCCAGAGTTAAGCGGAGGAGCGACGGAGTAAAGCTAGTGCTGAACTAAGATGTGCGCTACTGTCTGCAGTAGAGTCTGGTTGTATGCTGCACGTCTCGGCTGAAGATAATCGTCTCCTGTGCTGTATATAGTTGTCGTATTTGTGCTGTCCTGTGTGTCTTCGTGTAAATAAACGTCGTTGTTTTATTTCCTACTGCCGCCTGCTGATTGAGCGTTCTCCACACCATATAACTCCCACTATCCAAACGAACCCCGGAAATTTCGCAACAATATTCATCGAGTATGTTCATCATTCTTGACTAAAAATTTCACTTTAAAATGTTCATGATATCGTTTGCAAAAGCTATTTCATATAGTATAATTTACACGATTTTGTTTATAAGAAACTCAAGTCCAGTTGTTTATGTGTATCTATGTTACAGCATCAGTTACGAAAAGCGAAAACGTTTTGAAGACACTTTACGCATGTTACTAATATGACGATTAAATTACTGTTATAGAAATTCTATCCCGGTTCAACTCCTTCTGCGTAGAATTGGGTTGTATCAATAAGATAGCATACTGAATTTCATTGATGCAAGTCATTGCCTGTATAATTATTGCATTTATATGCGTGTGAAACTACAGACCGGCAGGCGTTTGACGTATTTGGCACAAAACTTGATAAGTATCTACATTTTAGATGCTGTATCTGGGTATCAAATTTTATTTACCTACCCCTTCGCGTTTTGTACTTATGGAGTTCGCTTGTACTCGGACAGTCAAACAGATAAAATTTACTGTGAATGGATTTTGTTCAAAATTTGAAAGAAATCTACTATTTCGTATAAAGACCTTATAAAGAATTTCATTCGTCTATCTCAAAGCATCGTCACTGGCAGACCAACAGACATTTTCCAAAAATGTGTTTTTCGAAGTCAAGTAGATCTAAAACGTAGAATTGGTCGAAATCTCGAATTCAAATTTTTTGACAGTTGCAATACTTTCTCTGTACTAAAAATTCGAGAAAATAATAATTGAACTCAGAAATTTAATTCATTAAAGATTCCACTGATGAAAATAATAACCTAATACCTCTATCTCTACTGATGATGATGACGTCGTGTCCGCATTACTACAGAAAGGGGGTGCAGTAGCTTCTGAGGGTAAAGACCCCTGAGCACCCGAGGGCAGAAGTCTGACTTCTAGCTCATGGTAGTGGGACAGATGCGTACAACCATTTGCGTACAGCTCATAAAAAAGCCAATAAATCACGCGTAGCTCTTTGAAAAAAAGGGGTAGGGAGTAATTAGTCTAGATTTGCTAAAACATATGTTATCTGTTGGCAAGAGTATTTGGCGAGAAAATGTATTGGTATTTTAACTAAATTTTGATGCTTAAACACAGGGAAAAAACTTTTGTCTCTATGTGTATATGCTGGCTCTGTACACACCAGGCCGT
This sequence comes from Argiope bruennichi, assembly GCF_947563725.1. NCBI lineage: Eukaryota > Metazoa > Arthropoda > Arachnida > Araneae > Araneidae > Argiope > Argiope bruennichi. The sequence goes on along the minus strand of NC_079152.1, from coordinate 108,679,126 downwards.
CTGCCTATCAAATTTGGCAAATATATATTTTGGAGGGTAGGAAAGTGGTTTTTTGAATTTCTAATTAGAATTTTAATTTATCAAAAAATAAGAGAATTATTTGATAACTTTCTAAAAATTTACAGTAAAAAATAGTTTTTACTTCCAAATCATATAAATTCTCTGCATTATTCATTCAAAATCAAAGTATGCTAAATATAGTTCTCATGAAATGAAAATCAATAAACTTTAAAAAAATCCGAAATAGAAATTCCATTCTAAAAAAAAAAGATACACCTGAACTTAACTATTACCATCACAAACGATTCCCATTGTTTTAAAATAAGTGGATCATTTAAATGGGCATTTCAGCTAATTAATAGCACATAAATCAATAAGAGAATTTAACAGTGATAAATTTACTACTATTTGAAATTAAATCTGTTCAAAGCTTTTGAATTTCTGGAACTCAAATAAATAATTCAAATACACATGAAATAAATAATTTAAGAAGCCTGATATAATAAAAATACATCTTATCTTATATTTAAAAATCTAGTATTCTCTTTTATGTGAAAACTTTATCTTTTCGTACGTAAATATAAACGGAAGATCCTGACTATAAAACACACATGCTATCTAAGATCTGTATTCTTTTTACAGAATAAAATTAAGCAAAAACTGATAAACCAATAAAATTAATGAATTTTTTTTTAATTTTAAAATAATTTACATAAGACATAACAATATTTTTTGTATTAATATTTTTAAATGCACTGAATTGCATATTTTTTCTTCCAAATATACGTGTGTTAGTATCTCTACGTACAATGGTCTATATTTTAAATATAATGATAGACGCATATATATACATTCACTTTTATTCTTGGAAGAAAATCTTATTTTGTTAATTAAAACTTTTAGATTAAAGTCTGAATATTCCACACTTTAATTTTTGAATAATTTTAAACGAAAAATTTGGAGATATCTGTGAAATTTAAAATATATGCTTCCGTGTTAAAAGCCAATTTCCCCCCCCCCCTCCATCCTTTGTGTGTGTGTGCGTATGTTATTAGGTAATTTGTTATTTAAGTTCCTAAAACAGTCCTTATTTTATTTTATGAATTAAAAATAAAACTCAGGATATTTTAATGGAACATTACAACTGGAAATGGAATAATAATACGTAAGAAAGCATTTTTCACAATTTTTAAACTTATCCCACATTTACTATTTATTTGATTTTTATAATACTGCAGTGTATTGAATACTATGATCTAAGAAATAATTTAAATTATTTTTTTGTACATAGTAGCATTAAAGAAATAATGCTCTGTGAAATATTCTTTCAAATCCAATACAAACTCACCAAACTTTTAGCCTATATTGAGAAAAAAAATTATAACTGTTACATAAGTATTATAATGCAGTTTTTTTATTTAGCAATATACTAATAGGAAATTATTCATTTTATTTTAATTACAAGATTGTAAATTTCTATAATGAAAATACTGTAATGGAATACTGAAGATTTAATCAAAGTTTCATGTATTATGAATGAAAGTAAATTACAGAAATAGAAGTGAATGTTCACTTATATAGTTATGAAGAAATAAAACATCTCTTTAAAAACTTCTTTAATGTTACAGCAAGAATTTCTTCTGCAATGCAGTAAAAGAAGTCTGACTTTATTTTTTTAAATAAAGAAACTAATGTTCTAAATTCATTTGCTCTTAAAATCTTATATGGATCTTGACTGGACTTCTGAAAACTATGGGCTCATTGTGAGATAACCAGACTTTTTCCATAGCAAAATATCTGCAAATTGTGCATTGTTTTCACGAAAAAAATCGCTTAAAAACGTCCGAATCAATGGGAAAATCAAAACATGCCCTTGAAGCCATTTCTATTAAATATAATTAAATTCCCATGAGATTTGAATCTACTATACAGGAGCTGTTATGTCAACAGTCCAAAAAAAATTATTTAAATAATTCTAATCTGGAGGGAGGAGGGGACAAGATTTTTAAATAGGTAAAGTTGGCAATTGTCAAGGAACCCCTCAGCTCCTGATAATTTTTAATAGTTGTAGAAAGATAAATAGTTTTATACTTTCATTTAATGACAGTGGGCCGTGCAGTCAAATTTATTCAAGTTATAATCAAAATTATAAATTAATTTTGAGACTTTATTCTAGTAATATTCCTAATTACCATTTACTCGTTATGCTATTTTATAATTCTAAAAAATTTGAAGCTTTACAGTTTAAAGAAATATATTCCCTCCTTTTACAATATTGTTTAGAGTGTTATAGAAGTTTTCTTTTGTTTTCGATATTTTGCTTAAAATTAATTTTACGTCTTGACAGTGCACTTTTTTTATTTGTACAATATTGAAATGGACTTTTTAGAAAGGGACTTGCGACTTCAGTTTTCAAAATTTACTGCTTAAAATTGCCGAATAAAAATTAAATTAAAATCAATAAAAAATTTGGAGGGAAAAAGAGGCTTCGAGATTTGAATTATCTCAAGGCCCCAGGAAGGTTTAAAACGGCCATGAATTCTTTTGAAATTAGAAATAATTACATTGTTTAAAATATGGAAAAAACGCATAGCTAATCAGTAAACATTTCAATAAAGGGGTAGATGTATATTGTTGAAGAGTATTTTACCAGAACTTCATTCAACACTATTTTTAATGACTTTTTGTACATATAAGAACGATCTTTAGAGAAATTAAAGTTTCTGAAGAACATATACTACATATATTAATGTAAAAATCCTTTTTCTTAATTTTGTTTTATATTTAACAGTAGATTTCGATTATAGTTTAATGAATAGTGCAACTAGAAGAAAATTAAATTTGAATTCAGCTAATATTTCCTACAAATATTTGCAGGTACAAATGATCAGTTAGCAAAATATTAATATATTTCTGATTTAGTAAGCTGCTTATTTTACGCACCTTATACTTAAAATATTTCATACATAAAATGCAAAGTCGTATAATGAACAAATAATTTATCTTTATCAGAGTACAGATTTTTGAAAAAAATGTAACAACATTTAAATTAAATCTACGATGATAAACAGAAAAGTTTAAATTTGAATGGCGTTCTACTCTGGAAACTGATTTTTTTAAAACAAATACAAATCCCTCCTTACAAATCTTTCCAATTCCACTAGCCTCATTTAATTGTACTTTAAATTTAAGAAATAACTTTTAATTGCCTATATTTAAATAACGAATTTATTGAATTAAATAAACGAATCAAGAAGAAATAAATCAAAAATTAATGAAACGCAAACTTTTTCGTTTAATGCAAAACGTTATATTTATGTAAAGTAATGCATTTATATCTGAAATCTAGAAAAAATGATTATTATTTCGAAGTGGGTACACTATTTATATGAGCAGAAATATCATTCCCCAATGTTTTTATCTTACATTTTTAAATATATACATTGAAAAGCAATCCATCTTTCATAAAAAGCAAAGTGGAAATTACTCCTATAGTATTAAAACGCATGAAATTATTTTAATGAACGTATCGTTAAGTATTCGAAATTGTGTCAAACATCAGGCTAACTCTCGCCAAATATGACACTTTTAGATAACGTTTAAGATGTTGTAACCTCTTCTAGAACTGAACCTTATCAGTAACACAACCGCATTGTAAACGAGACAACTAATTGACAGTTTTATGATTCGTACGCAAAGTGTATTGTACGCAAAAGTCATACAACCCTAGCTCATATGAAGATGAAACTCACACTTTCGCTTGAACAACCCCCTTTTTACAGGGGGACACATTCACACACTTCACAGATAGAATATAGATGATAAGCAATAATGTTCAAACCGGGATTCGAACCCGGGAAAGATGCGCTACCCCTATGCAAGGACGCCGGCCTCTATCTCTACTAATAATAAAAAAAAAGAGAAATTCAACTAATAATAAAAGAGATAACAAATTCGGCACAAATACAAAGATAAGCATAAATGAATGATCTGATATTAAATTTTCAAAACTAATATGCATAATATAATTAATAACACATAAACTAAAAGAAACATTCCATTTTTTTTAACTCACAAGTATTCGTTTAGTTTTAGAATCAAGAAATGATGAAAAAATTTTAAAGTTCAGTCGATTTTAAAAACTGTTGTTTTTTGTATTACATAAATGGATGCATCAAGATTTATTACGGAAAATGCAAAATCTGCCTGATGATTGTACGTTGAAAATAGTCCAATAGACTCAATAACGGACAAAGACGTTTAATTCTACCGGATATTATGAATTTAACGATTTTTAAACACAGATGAAGCATCTCGCAAGCAAAAGTCGGATTATAATAGCACAAAGGGCTCTGAGAGAACTCGCTTTAGCTCAACTCAACTGATTACAGCTATTTAGAGATACTGCTCAAATTCTCTAATTTCATTTCTGTCGTTCAAATAGTTGACAAGTTGCCAAGGCCATAAGATCATTGGCACAAAGTGATTATGAAAATCTATCATAATATTATGCTTAAAAACAGACATCGGAGAATCAGGAGCATTAATACGGGCATAAGAAATTGAATTGCAAATAACCCTATTAATATTCCTGGTGAACAATCTGGTTCAGGAAGGCAGCTAGTCTAGAAAAAAATAAAAATTTAAGTAACATTGTTTCTTCATTTACTTAACCAAATTAAAAACCGAAAGTATATTAATTTACTGTAAAAACTTGTTGCTACAATCATTGTTAATAAACTGTATAAAATACAAAATGAATCGTCTTGCGGAATCATTTGAGAAGTAATGCAATCAATCCTACACGAACTTCTTAAAAGAATTTGCTGTTCTAAAAACAAAGGTTGGATTGTGATTCTGGTAAAAACACAACGATTCTTTTTTTTTTTCAATTTTTTTATTGTTTGATTTAAAATCTAGTATTACCTTGTTTCTGGTTTGAAAATTGCACCTAACTTTTTTTCAACTTTATGTTTGCTTCCATATGTCTGAAAGAACCAAAATCTAATCCTAGCTTTCTTAACAATCGTTGCAACTGAAATAAGTACTAGGAATTTTCTTCTTGAACATCAATATTTATTTTTGCATTAACTTGAAACTCAAGTCAATCTCGTAACGAAACAGTAAATCAGGTACTGTTTCCGAAGAATGACTCCCTAGTTCTTGTAACAACTTGATTCAGCAGAACTTTCTAACAAAATGATGAGCAGGAAAAAAATTCACAACTAAAATGTCTTTTATTTAGTAGGCTTAGAAACCAAGATTATGTGAAAAGTTTTCAGGTTTGCCTAAATTTAGATGTAAATCAATATTATACAGGTCCAGTAAATTAAAAGATAAAGATGGTAATTTTTCTTGCGTATGACCCGGGGAATATTTTGTGAAGAAGTGAAAAATTATGGCCCAGTTCATCGATGGACTGCTAGATCAAAAGGAGTGGAAATGTTCATTTCCTCATAGTTCCCTTACGATTGAAGACCAAAGAATAATATCCAATTAATCGCATTATTATAGTAATGAAAACTTTTGATAAATAAGATTAAAGAGAGAAGATTAAGATTTGAGAAATAAGATTTCCCATTTTTTTTCCCCAACTAGAGCTATCTAGATCAGTTTAAACGGAAGTTAAATTTCCAAGTCTGATTTAAAATCTGTTGATCAACCATAAATCATTGCTGCCTGCGACTGAATTATGAAAACGAAATAAAATTTTTAAAAAACGATTTCAATATTAGAGACAAAATAGAAATTCTTAATAGGTATGAAAATTTACCAAAAAATGGGTCATTGCAATGTTCGTAAAATGATGCAAGGTCTTCGTAAAATGTTGAAAAATCTTGATCTTTTTGTGATCGAAACCAAGCAATAAATGTTGAGGATTCCAGCAGGAAGAAAAGTTTGAAAAAAAAACTTTCAGGCTTCACTATGAATGCTAGCATTTGGTAATTTAAAACATGCAAATCATTCAGCAAATAAAATAAAATTTAACCAATTTTAAGAGTACTAACAATATATGAATGAACTGAAAGTAAGTAGAAATAACGAATTAAGGAATAATTATCGATAAGCAACATTTGAGGATTTTTTTAATTGTATTCCAATTGAATTATAGAAAACTCAGAGATAAGAGGGGTGTTTTTTTTTTCTTTTCTCTTGAAGTAATTAAAATATAATCGATTTTATTCAATTCTTTTATTATTATCAAAATTCCTGCCCCGGAATGATTACATTAAGCAGCAACTACTATAATATCCTTTATAATATCCTTCAGTAGAAATGATATATATTGAATTCAATATTCTAACAAATATAAAAACTCATTTATAGTTTAGATAAAATTATTTGATATACTTGTATCTAAAGAGGCAAATTTATGAAACAAATCATAAAAATCTTGGATGGAATTTTTTAACACATGGATTGTTTTAGACTTATTGATAATCCAATAAATCATGTGTGGTGGCTAGCTAAAAAGATACACAAATCTCTTTGAAAACCTTTCAGAACTTAACGATAAAATATTATAAGACATTTGGTAGATTTTGATATAAAAGTGTAGATTAGCAAAAGCATTGTAGAATGTTGCCCAGAGTGTGACTGTTTGGTGTGCTTTCACAGCGCTGTTCCTTCTGAATCCTTTCTTTTTTGAAGAACTTTGTCCTGTATGCGGTTGGGAAAACTTCTCCGTCATTACAAAACACTATATTAACGCTTTTGCGCGACCACGTTGTCACTGCTTTGTAGCAAAGACATGTGTCACCTGCCGCCACTTTCGTGTAGGATGGTGCCACGTTTCACGTTCATCGTTCTTCTTAGACACATTCACTAAAGACCGAGTGATGAGCCGAGAATGTATGATTAAATGGCCCTCACGATCGTCAGACCTTACTCTAGCAGACTTTCGGTTGTAGGAATATCTAAAGTTTCTTGTATACCGAACCTTCCCAGCCACTTTGGTGGAACTGAGAAGTGCTATTCAATGGGCAGAGACGGCTTTCTCTATGTAGGGGCCCGGGTGCAAGGAGCCGATCGGGGCCCTAATTTTTTATGAAGTAAAAAAAAAAAGTGCAAACACGAACACGTAGTATTAATGCATATTTATTTAATGCGTGATTTTGTTTTTGCTAATACATCAATTACTTCAGAAAAATTACAATTTTTTGCAATTTCTTTTTCGATGCTTAATATAGCAAATGCATTTAAGCGTTCTGAACACATGCTTGACCAAAGATAATTTTTTATTAATTTTAATTTACTGAAAGAGCGCTCAGCTCTTGCTATAGTAACTGGCAACATAAAGAATAGTTTTAAAACAGTTAATACGTTTAGAAAAAACTCATTATAATTATTATTTAGTATATATTACAATATGTCTTATGCATTATTTACATCTCTTTCATTCAAAATTAAATCCCGTAGAAAACAAATTTCCTGGATTAGGTTTTTATTTATATATTTGTTATAAAACTTTATAAAGTTTTTGGAACATTTTTCTAATTTATGTTTTTCTAAAAATTTTATATCAGTGACTAATTTGAAATCAGAAATAATATTTGATATACTTTTAAATCTGTCTTCTATCTGTACATTAGCAGTATCAATTACAGTGTTAAAAAAGTAACACCTAAATTCCACTACTGGGTTTTTTATAACTTCGTCTTCTGCTAATTCGAAATATAATCTTACCGCTGTATTATCATTACTTACATCAATAAATTCTTCTAGGGCATTACAAGCTTGTTCAAACTGTGTATACACAGCTTTAACCGAATCTATCTCGGCTTCCCAACCAGTGTCACTTAATGGTTTATGAATAATGTTTAAATACTTTTGTAGATGCAGAAAATAAACAATATAAGCGTTGCAATTAGGGATTGCAATACCGGTATACCGGGACATCGAATACCGGTATTTTGAGCCATTTGTACAATTTTGTAATATTCACAAGTTTTAATACCGTTTTTTCAGTATTTACTAGAAATTTCTTAAATTGTCTCCACTATATGTTCAGGGATCGCCAACATAGCAAAATAGTATACGTTTTTTTTTATGTCTCCCTAAAGGACGAAATTAATTAGACTGCGAATACAAAGTTGCATCGCACAATCAAGAGAAGTGATAAAATACTATTTGACAACGGATTATAAAACCCTCCACGCTTTTGCGCATGCGTTAGGGTGGGTTTAATTTGAGGAAAAATGAAAGGAGGAAATGTTCACATTCAACAATGAAGGCTCGCGATTTTATGAGACGTAAACATTACAGATAATCTATACTTATAATAAAGCTCAATGTGTGTGTGTGTGTGTGTGTGTGTGTGTGTGTGTGTGTGTGTGTGTGTGTGTGTGTGTGTGTGTGTGTGTGTGTGTGTGTGTGTGTGTTGGCGCTCTACAGGCCAGACCATTAAACCTACAGCTACCAAATTTGGCACGTGTATACCTTGGAGGCCGGGAATGTGCACCTGGGGGTTATTTTTTCGAATTTTTAATTAGAATTTTATTTATTTAAAAATTAAGCGAAATTTTGGCGTATTTCTGCTATAACTTCCGAAAATATTACCTCACAAAAAAGATTTTTACATGAAGTTAAAGATCAAACATTTATCTTTTAAATGATACCAATGTTTTAATCTTAAAACTAAATTTCTATTTTTAATGAATTTTTAAATAAATATTTTATTTATATTTTTCAACAATTTTTTTCGTACAAAATAAAAATAAAATTTAAGCTGCACGAGCACGTTTCGCATTCATTGGAAAAAATTAGCTTTTTTCAAAGTGTTGCCATCCCATTGATTAAAGCTCCAACTAAAAATAAATTAAATCTTTTTGGAAATGAAATCTGCAAAAATATAATTTTCGGCGCGTGTCTGTAGGAAATGAAACAAATATGAAATAATATTTTTTCTAAAAAATAAATTCAAGAAAAATTATTTTATGATCTTTTACACTCTCTATATTATTAATCCAATAAATCAGTTTTATTTTAAAGTAAGTTTTGTTTAATATGAACAGGATATCCATTCAAATCAGAGCCACACAATTAATTTGTAAACCTTTAGTAAGACACAGATCTGCTAAAATGGTCTAAATGGAAAATGATTATATTTTATGTAACTTGATTCAATAAATGCTCTAATAAATAACGAATATTTGATTTTACATAAAGCTTCTGCTGTGGAAATCACGAATAACAAAATGTTCTTGAAACACTAATATTTTAAATAAAAAGAGTTAATTTCCAATCAACTAAATCAATCACTTAAACTGACTGATTTATGAAAATTTATATATTACTATTCAATAAAAAAAAAGGATAATTTTAGATTTTTCATCGATCGTTTCAAAGAAAATACGCCAATCAGCGCGCAGGTTTCTCAAGATTAATTGGCCTAAGATTATGAAAATGTTGAGTTTTTCTAAATTTTTAACATTCAAAACTTCATAAATAAGTCTTAGTTGATCGTGGCAAATAGAAACATTCATTCATTTATTTAAAATTTGGTGTGTCCAGAATATTTCTCAGAATATGATACCTTACTGCATTAAATTTAGACTTCATAATTTTTTTGATTTTGATTTGTTCATAATTTTTGAAATATATTTATAGGCCGGAACAAAATATTATTATTGATTTCATTTCAATCCTTTTGAAAGCAAAACTAAAAACTGAATTTTATGCTGAATCTGAGAAATTTTTGAGATATTACATAAATTATTAAAAATATTTTGTAGTTCACATAAGACTTATATATCGAGCGATTCTGCGTGCAAAACTCATATTCAATAATAATAAATAAATAAATAAATAACAATACAGATGATAAATAAAATAAAACGCTTGGTTTTATTAAAAAATATCTTTATATTAATTGCAATTTCATCATTTCCACTTTAAATTAAAGTTGAAGTTTTACCGGAAATGACAACAAATTAGAAAAATATATATAGTTAAGGTGACCATTCGTACTGATTTTACCAGTACAGTACTGGTTTTCAGGGCATAAGTCCTGGTTAGTCATTAAACAAAACCAGTACACGAAAAGTACTGGTTTTAGATTAGAAAACATTAAAACAAAAAAAGTAATAAAATAAAAATAATAAAATTAGAACTGGCAACCCTGATAATTCCATGTGATATCGTCAGGTGTCGCATGATCAGGACCGCCACGAGGTCATACAAGCCAGTGGTGGTCTGATGTAGTAACTACTGTGATGTACCTACTTTATTATTATCATGGCGGCAAAACGACGAAAGTGCGTATTTAATGATGATTTAAAATTAAAATATACATTTATTAAAGAAAGTAATAATATTGATCTTAGTGAAGTATATTGTGAAAAATGTAGAAGTACGTTTTCTATTGCAAAAAGTGGAAAAAGCGACATTGAAAACCACATAAAAACAATTAAACACAAACGAGAAGTGTCAGCAGCAATTGCAAGTTCGAGTATGACATCATATTTTAAGAAAAAAGAATTTGAAACTGCCGAGAAGAAAATAGCTGCAGTTGAAGGTTTTTGGGCATATCATACAGTTATGCATAATCAATCTTTTCGATCAATGGACTGTACCTGTAAAATTAAGGCATATTTCGATGCTAAATTCACATGCTCTAGGACCAAATGCGAAGCTATAATCACCGATGTACTTGTCCCTTATGCAAATCAAATATTGGATGAAGATTTGAGAAACGTTAAGTTTTATATCAGTGTATTCAGACGCCTCAAATCACAAAGAAATTAAACTTATTCCTTTACTTGTCAGATATTTTTCATACAAGAATGGAATACAGGTAAAAATTATTGAAGTAAAGGATTTGCCAGGAGAAATGTCTGACATAGTTACCGAATATATTGTAGAGGTCTTAAAAAAACATAATTTAGAAAGCAAGTTATTAGGGTTTTGTGCCGACAACACCAACACCAACTTTGGAGGCATGCGAAGAGCCGGGAAAAATAATATTTTTACCAAGCTAAAAGCTACTTTGGACGGACGGGAACTTGTGGGAATTGGTTGCTCAGCGCATATTTTAAACAATTCTATACAAACCGCGGCGGACTGCCTTCCAATTGATATACAAACTTTAATTACCAAGATTTACTCTTACTTTTACATTTATACTGTGCGCGTCAGTGAATTAAAAGAATTTTGTAGACATAGAATATTAAAAACTTTTGGGTTACAGTGCTACGCGGTGGTTACCGTTACGACCAGCTATTGAGTGCGTGTTGGAAATATTTCCTGCATTAAAATCGTATTTTGCGTCTAATGAAGAAACTCCGACAATTATTAAAAATTATTTTGAGAATCCTGAAACCGAATCTTGGCTTTTCTTTCTTCATAATGTATCGTCAATGTTTCATAACACGGTTTTAAAGATAGAAGGGCAGGATATTTCTATGTTAGAAACAAATATCATTTATAAGGACCTTAAAACCAAAATTGCTGACAGGATAGCAAGTGTGTTTCTGCCCCTGCAAGTTCGATAAAATTTAAAAAGGCTAGAAGAAGACGGCTTAGTTAAATCGAATATTTTCAAAGAAAAAGTGGTGGAATTTTACAGCACATGTTTTCAGTATCTGGAAGAATGGAAGGCCATTTTGAGGGAATCGAGAAGTTTAATTGGATTACATTAAACATGAAACCTACGCATCAAATGGTTCAAGTATGCAGTGTCTATTTAATTCAACATTATCCGGAAATAAATTTAATTGAAGATGAGCTCTTTGATGAAATGTTTTTCATTCAGCACTTCACCACAGATGAGAAACTTGGGCATTGGAAACAAAATTGTGTTTTGGTATCAGATAGGTGGATTGAAATTTTTAAAGCCTTTAAAGAAAATGATGCGTCCAATAATATTGGCAAATTGGTAGAGTATTGCCTCTGTATGCCAGGAACTAATGCACAGACCGAACGAGTTTTTTTCTTTTTTAAACATCTGGACTAGCGAGAAAACCCAATTGAAAGTGGAAACTTTGAGATCCTTGTTGATTGTCAAAAATAATTTAAATGCAACCTGTATGGAATTCTATGAAAATATACAGGAAAACAAAAATTTGTTAAAAGCAATTCACTCCTCAGAAAAATATTTAAAAAAAAAAAACTAAATTAAATAACTCCTTATGTTTTATTATGTTATTATATTAAGTATGGCTTATCATGTTATGTTATGTTTATTATGTTTTATTTTTATATTGTAAAATCATATTTTAGTTTTCACATTTCTTGTGTTTAAATAAACGCAACGTTTTTTGATATGTAAAAGTTTTTTATTTACTTAGGTATACAGGTTGGCCGTTGCGTGAATTTTTGATAAAAATTTATAAAATTTGGGCATGGCTGGTCAAAATTCATGTTGTCCTGGTTTCAGGTTTAAAAAAAATGGCCACCTTATATATAGTAAATTGAACGAAACGATCTAAACAACAGTATAAGTTTGGTATGACTATCAACATTGAATATAAGAAATGTTTTGTTTGAGAATCTATTAAGAAACCAGTTACTTAAAATATTTAATTGAAATTTGTAGCGAGCGGTAATACTGGCGAACCAGCTGGTCGCCAAAGGCGGCTAGTTAGTAATACAGAAGGAAAAAGGTACTAATGCACAGTAAAATATTTCAGAGCAATTTTTATTTAATATAAGGAACATAAACATTAAATTATGAAGAATAAATAAAAAATTTCTGTTCTTAAAATTTGGTAATTACTTTATTACAGAATAATAATGACCTTTTTTATATTAAAATTTTCTTTTTATATGTTATTAAATTTTTTCAGAAATATTTTAATTCTCCGTTTTCGGCTTCTTGGTCACAACATTTAATGATATTATGTAACATTTTCTTCGTACCATTCCTGAAAGCATTTTTATTACTTTTGGCTACACAGATCAATACGAAATTTTGAGTTAAAATAAAATGCTGTCAGAAATAACACAACCCTCACATACAGTGAAAAAAAATTAAATTAAAAATATCTAATGGTGGAAATCCAAAATCAAATGGAATTCAGTTAGGAGTAATAGATGTATTATACCAAAAAAATAAAGAACAGAAGAATCCAAATACTGTGGATAAAGAAACTTTGGATTCCGACTTTGAAGAGAGTGAGAGTGAGAGTGATATGGACAAAGAAGATAATGACAATGTAATTTTTGAATAAGATATTGCTAATGAGGATGAAATATTAACCCATCAAGAATTGCTTCCTATAATTTATAAAGTTCGAAAAATTGTTAAGATATTTAAACGTTCCTCTACAAAAAAAATACCATATTACAAAAATATATACTAACTGAAAATAAAACAGAATATTTGTTAAAATTAGATTCTAAAACACGTTGGAACAGTTTACTCCTAATGATGGAACGATTTTTGAAACTGAGAAATCCAATCCAAAAAGCAGTAATCGACTTAAAACTGCAAATTAAATTTTCAGATAGTGAATTCGACTTAATATCCAGAACTGTATCAGCTCTATTTCCAATAAAACTGGCTGTTGAGGCATTATGTCGGAGAGATTTTAATTTATTAACAGTTAATGCAACAATAAATTTCATGTTGCAGTCGCTGAAAGAACCGCACACATCACTATTTGAAGAATTATGTATTATATTGAAAAATCGCACAGAAGAAAGGCATACCGAAATAGAAAATGTCTTATGGTATTTAGATAATTATAATGATTTTAAAAATGAAAATGAAAAACAAGATAAGAAAATAACCAATTCAAATCTGATCAAGTTTATAGTAAATTTTCTTAAAATTTTTTACCCATAAACCTATCCGCATTCAGAAGAATTCGGTACAGTTATTGAAGAGTATGATGACACTAATGTATAGTGAAAAGGAATTGTCTCTTGAACAAAAATTAGAATTAACGATAAATAAAAAAAATTCAACAAACAAAAATACAATACAGAAATCAGCTATATCCAAAACCATTAGACGGGAAATTGATTAATTTGAAGATGAGGGATTTAGAGGTAAATACTTGGAAAAAGTATATCGCACATTGCTAACAATACCACCAACTAGAGTAGATGCCGGAAGAGCGTTTTCGACAACTGTTAATTTTTGTACAAAATTACGTTCCAGGCTTAATGACAGTACAAATGATGCATTATGTTTTTTAAGATCACATTTCAAAAATTTTTTATACTACCACAGACTGAATATGATATTTACATTTTTTTGTGATTTAAATAAATAAGATGTTCCTTTACTTTTTTGTGATTCTTTATAAACTGTTATAATTTATAAGTTACAAATTATTTTTTGTGATAATTACTCTCTCTAATAAAACTGGCAAATAAACAAAGAAACACCTGTGTTTTTCTTCTTTTTCTAAAATTTCTACTACCGGTATTAAAACCGGTATCCCGGTATTAAGATCTAAAAAATACCGAATACCGGTATTGAACTTTTGGTTCGATATTGCAATCCCTAGTTGCAATATCCCAAAAAAAACTTTTGCAATATATACTGCTGGAAGCGGAATCACAAATTAATAAATTAAAGGAGTGTGATAGGCAAGGTACATAAATTGCATGCAGGTTTAGAGAAAGTATTCTAGATTGTACACCTTTATATTTCCTTTCATGTTGCTACCGTTGTCGTATGCTTGCCCTCTACAATTCATAATATCTAAATCAAGCTAAGTAAATCTTTTCAATAGAGTTTTTGTTAATTCTTCTCCAGTCACATCAGTTACTTAAATAAACCCTATAAATGACTTATTTATAGTTTTCCTTTTCTCTTCAAATTTTACGTACCTAATAATGATTGAAGTTTGTTCCTTATGGGAAATATCAGGATTACAATCCCTTTGAATACTATAGTACATGGCTGCTTTTATATCGTATTTAATTTTGTTAAGGACTTCATTTCCTAATGCAGAAATAATTTGTTGTTTTGAACTATGTGCTAAATGATGCACAATTCTATTTTTCGAATTTATTATTTTGTTTATATGATCCGTTAGCATAGGATCGTATTTACTTAATAATTCGATCAAACATAAAAAATTTCCATTATTAGGCTATCCTTTTATTTCGCGATTTCCTCGAAGTGGAAGATTAGGAAAATAGAACCATTTGACTTGATTTGTTTTACCAATAGTTGAACGTAAATTTAGTCATTTTAGTAATTTTTTCCAAGCAATAAACGAATTAAAATGACAACTAGAACGCTCATGATTTTGGATTACAGATGACAGCTTTCTCCAGTTACTATAGCCAACTATAAATCGTGTAATTTGGTCATCTATTCTTCTTTTGGAAAACAATATTCAACAAAAACAAAACACGGAGTCTTGCGTTTTTGAATAAATTAACCATATGCGAAGTTGGGTTTCACCATTTGGTATTTTTTTAAGGTAGTACATAGTGGAAAATGATCTCCCTTCAGCATTTTTAGCAAAACATTTCTAGTGTTGTACAGATCTGCTTTAACACAAAACATTCTAAATTTATCAGTTATAATACTTGGCCATAAACCATTATCATTTATATTCTCTTGATCGTATTTGTTATTGTCATTTCCGTCATTATTTTCTGATTCAGTTATATTTGTATAAACATACGGTTCTTCAACAAATTTCACCGTTTCAACATTTTCATTGCAAGACTATGTAGTTGGAGTAAAAATTTCTTCTCCATTTGAATTGTAATTTCTGAAGTTGAAGCACTTTCTTTTCCAGAATTACTTCAAAACCAAAAAAACTGATCTACTTGTGACTTCTTGTGACGTTTAGCTTTTCTTCTTTTTTCTTTTCTGATAATTTTCTTTTTTGACACCCAGAGCGATATTATCTTGGCATAGACAGCGATATTACCTTTGCTAGCAGTTTATAGAATACGCTATTACCTAGTAGGTGAGGTAAGTGACTGTAAATCTACTTACCTTATATTAACAATATTTTGCACACTTGCAGAAGACTATAATATATACTGTAAACTTCGTATATTTCCAAATCCATCCACTGTTCCATTTACACTTCTTCCTTAATTATTTTCATTCCGTTTGTGGCCGGTGAAGCAGTAATGCAATGTGCATTGCTAGGAGTTCATCGTTTATTTTATCTTCGTTTTACTTTTTGTTTGAGAAACTTAATATAAACAAACATACACAGATGCACGCATGAAAAATATTACATTAGATGCAGAAAAAAGCATATAGCTGATAATTTACAAGTCCATTTGAACCCAGCCTCAGCCTCGACTTCTTGCCACCGCTAACGCCTAGAAGTCGCGTCGCTCTGTCTTAACATGTCTGAAGGGGATTTCTTTATTCATAAATCAACTTCCTCTCCCTCCCCCTTTTATAGGTATCACTGCGTAATAACGGTGTCAGTCGAAGCTCAACCAGCCTCGTAGCAAACTTGTAAACTTGCAGTACTTGTAAACGCTATTAATGTTCAGAACACTAAATTAATCCTTAATCACGATGTGGCCCCCCTCAGCTTCGGGGTCCCGGTGAATAGCACCCGCTGCAACCCTCTCCCCCCGATGGCCGTCCCTGTCAATGGGTAGTCACTGACATCGATGTCGACATGCTACACATTTAAAAAAAATACAAGCCTCTGTTCGAGTCACATAGATATTTACAATTTGAATCAAATAAAGGTTGATTCTTCCCCAGTAATCCAAGCAAGCAGTAACATAAAACATCTATCAAAGGTAAAGCAGTCAAAATCTGCAATTCTTAACCACGCTCCAAGCTGGCGCAATAATTGTACGAAACCCATAAAATTTTACCGTTGACTGGCTATATTTCTACAACCGAGGACCTTCCTTGATCCATCTGGGCCTATACCTGACAGTTTAGCGTCCAAACTAATGGCATTTTTTACTATCGTTGGAAGTAGGTAACACACAGCTGAACGGAATATAAACAAGGTTGGTATAAACCATGGTCATCCGGAATGATCATAAAATAATAGTTATAAAAAAATTGCAAGAATTGAAATCGCAGGGGTGGATCGATTCTTTGAATTTGAAAATAAATTTATAACCTCAAACTATCATACTTTGCTTGAACACGTTCATATAGATTTCATATATATATAGAAATTATCACACAGATAATGAATTATTCCTCAGTACATTAATGATTGATTATAGGGAGGACTAGAAAATAATGTCGTATTCGTTCATATTATATTGGGTTGATGCATAATTATCTGATGTTTTAAAACGATATTATCAGATGTTCTTGGACACTATTTATTATGATAAAGGAAACATAAAAATTTAACAATTGCATTTTTAAATGATTAATCCGAAGCGTAATCACCATCTACTTCAATAACTGCTTCCCATTTGCTTGGAAGATGGTCGATTCAATGGGCAAAGAATTCACGGTTCTTGGAGGGAAGCCATGCTTTGACATCCGCCACTAAGTCATCGAAATCGTCATAAACTTTCTTCGCCTGCCTTCCAAGCTAGTGTCGCCAGATTTGAAACGAGCAAACCACTCCCTGTGTCGCCTTTCGCTGATTGTGCCTTCGCCGAAAAGTTTGTTGAAATCGCGAAATGACTGCGCTGCTTTCTATCCTTTCTCAAAGTGGTACAGCATAATATGGGGAATATGATTATGATTACCGACACGCATTTTTATAACCTAATTGTAGAAGAATATTTTCATTCATCAATTTATAAAATATTGTAAAATTTATTAAAATATAACAAGTTAAAGAAACGCCTGATAATTATGCACCAATCTAATATTTGTTTAACATTCTAATTGGAATATCCTTTGAATGTCTGCTTAATAATCAATATATTTTAAAGCTCATAACGAATGATATCCAAATCAGAAAGTAAATTTTATTCAGCTGATTACCTATGACATGCAAGGCAATTTTAAAAGTGAAAGTAGCATCTTTTCTTGTATTTTGTAGACCAGTTTAACATCTTTCTTAAAATGTCAACTAAGAAACCAAAAAGATTGCACATTTAGCATTGCAAATTATTTTAGTTACTGAAAAGTCTAACAAATTACAAAAGTATTTGTAAAGTTTATCCAATCGCATTGAAGGCCAGTAAACGCACATGTTGTTTATTAGGTTCATATTGCATGATATATATCTTTGTGATTTTCTTCGTTCAAAAAAGTCAGTATATCTTGCTAGTGTGTTTTATGGATAACAGAGGAATCAAATCCTTGTCAAATTACATCATAAGCTTAAAATTTATTTACCTACTTTTAAGAATATTCGAAGTAATATGATTAAATTAACAAAAGTATACGATTCCACGTGCTGTTTCAGGGGGAAAAAAGATATTCATTTATTTATAATTTGTTGTTACAATGATAAACAAAGAAGCTTTCATTTTTCTAGCAGTAACTGAAGATTAGGGATTGCAATACCGGAGCAAAATTTCAATACCGGTATTCGGTATTTTTTAGATCTTAATACCGGGATACCGGTTTTAATACCGGTATTAGAAATTTTAGAAAAAGAAAGAGAACACAGGTGTTTCTTTGTTTTATTTGCCAGTTTTATTAGAAAGGGTAAATATCACAAAAAATAATTTGCTATTTATAAATTATAATAGTATATAAAGAATCACAAAAAAGTAAAGGAACATCTTATTATTTAAATCACAAAAAAAGTGTAAATATCACTAATCAGTCTGTGGTAACTATTACAAATTTTTGAAATGTGATCTTAAAAAACATAATCCTTCGATTGTACTGTCATTAAGCCTGAAAAGTAATTTTGTGCAAAAATGACCAGCTGTCGAAAACGCTGTTTCGGTATCTATGATAGTTAGTGGTACTTTTAGCAATGCGCGATATACTTATTCCAAGTATTTACCTCTAAATCCCTCATCTTCAAATAAAACGATTTCTCGTCGGATGGTTTGGGATATAGCTGATTTCTGTATTGTATTTTAGTTCGTTGACATTTTCTTATTTATCGCTAATTTTAATTTTTGTTCAAGAGACAATTCCTTTTCACTATTGACATTAGTGTCATAATCTTCGATAACTGAACAGAATTCTTTTGAATGTGGATATGTTTGTGGGTAAAAATTTTAAGAAAATTTACAATAAACTTAATCAGATTTGAATTGGTTATTTTCTTTTCTTCTTTTTCATTTTCATTTTTAAAATCATTATAATTATGTAAATACCATAAGACATTTACTATTTCGATATGCCTTTCTTCTGTGCGATTTTTGAACGCAATATAAAATCTTCAGATAGTGATGTGTGCTGTTTGGAGTAAACGGTGCCAACGTGTTTTAAAATCTAATATTAACATATATTCTGTTTTATTTTCAGTTAGTATGTATTTTAATAATATGTCATCTTTTGTAGAGGAACGTTTAAATATCTTAACATTTTTTCGAACTTTATAAATTATAAGAAGCAATTCTTGATGTGTTAATATTTCATCCTCATTAGCAATAACTTCTTCAACAATTACATTGTTATTATCTTCATTGTCAATACCACTCTCACTCTTACTCTCTTCAAAGTTGGAATCCGAAGTTTCTATATCCACAGTATTTGGATTCTTCTGTTCTTTATTTTTTTGGTATAATACATCTATTACTCCTAATTGAATTCCATGAGCATAGCACAATGCCTGATTTGCACCTATCAACTTTCCAACTTTTTTTCATAACTGTTGCTCCATCAGTC
Organism: Argiope bruennichi; assembly: GCF_947563725.1. Taxonomy (NCBI): domain Eukaryota; kingdom Metazoa; phylum Arthropoda; class Arachnida; order Araneae; family Araneidae; genus Argiope; species Argiope bruennichi. The sequence goes on along the minus strand of NC_079152.1, from coordinate 108,659,463 downwards.
ATTATGGATACAATATCTTCTTTCAGGGATAATCCATGTTTCGCTAATTTAGATTTAAGCAATTAATTAAGCCATTAATTAGTTAATTAATTTCGCCCGTTAGGGAGACATAAAAACAAAAACGTATACTATTTTGCTATGTTGGCGATCCCTGAACATATAGTGGAGACAATTATAAAAATTTCTAGTAAATACCGAAAAACCGGTATTTAAACTTGTGAATACCGGTATTACAAAATTGTATAAATGGCTGAAAATACCGGTATTCGGTATCCCGGTATACCGGTATTGCAATCCCTACTGAAGATGAAAAATGGATCCGCATGATAATCTTAAACACACTAGCTCTCTTCCAAGCAAATATTATTAAAATCCAAAACCAATTATGCACTCTACAAATGCAACATTATTTGTTTGGTGGAATACACAGAGCATAATCTATTTTTAGTTGCTATCACCCATTAAATCATGCACACTTTTATTGTCAACAATTACGCTAACTTTGTCTGAAAAAGTCCAGGAATGCAAAGTCCTGAAAAGTGGATACGAAGACTCCAATATAATTCTAAAAATGTTATCGTCTACTACAATACTCTAAAGTAAATTAATTTAATTGCAATAGTAATAAGTAAATTCATAATTCATTCTAAGCGGATTATTAATGTGTTAACAATATTTCAGATCTAGTTGAATGATTTGTAGCATTGCCTCGCCCTCCATCAGTTTCACTTTTGCTAACTTTTGTTCCTTTGCAGTGGGATATTTTAAGTGCATGATGTTCTCAGAAATTGGATTGAAACAAATACTATCCAATAACAGAAGAAAATGAAATGATAAATACAAAAATTAAAAAAGATGAAAGAAAATATTAGTAATAACCACCAATTGTTCCGTGAAGTGAAAATATGACGAATCAACATAAATATAAAAAGAATAAAAATTGCAGACATCCGTTCATTGATCTTTGTTACAATCAAACATAAGAAAATGTTAATGAAAGTGAAATTTACGATACTAATGTTAATTTCTATTTCATGAATAAAATTAATTATCGAATCCTAAGCGTTATCGGAACACCAATAAATCAGTCAATATGAACATTTATATTTATAAAACGTTAGTGTCTGTAGCACAGAAATCGCCCTTGTTGCTTAATGTTGAATAGCAACAATCAAATGTAAACAAGTCGCCGTGCAAACGTTTTAGACTGCTTCATTGAAAGTTTTTACAGCTACAGTTAATTCCACACTTCACTGATCTAATTAATGGAGCTACAAAATATCACTAGAAACCCGCAAAATCCATTGAAAATAATTGATATAGATATCCGGATAACAAATGTTCATAAAACCTCTAAACTTATAGTTTAGTTTATAAAATTTCATATCTTATATATAAAGTGAAATTGCTGACTTCAAAGAGATATTTTAATATCTTATGCATTGTTGTTGTTTTTTAATATGTGGTTCTAAACGTACAATATTTAATGTAAGATGTAATTTGTAATGTAATGAATAAAATGTGCACATGAGAGATATTGGTACTCTTCATAATTTTTGACAACCTAACTATCCAAAAAGTTGCTAGATGCCAAAACAGTAGGGACTTGCGCACATGAAATGAATGCAGACCAACGGGTCGGGAACATTGAGAAATTTTTAAATTCACCCTGTGCTACAGATTTTGATGAATTACCCCATTACATATTAATACAAAACAACTCAACCATGGCAATTAGTTCTGCAGCAAAATATCCAATTTTCCCCAAAGCAATATAAAATGAAGTAATGTTTTTCCGATTTCTCACAAAAATGAAAGTTGGGGGGCAGCGACCATTCATAACATATTTAAAGATAATGAGCTTTCGTATGAAACAAGAATTAGCGAAATCGGACAAAAGGCTGGAGTCTGGTGATTAGGTTCATTAATTTTCTTTATTATTTTAAATATAATTTTTTTTAAAAAAATTAAAATGATCAAAATTACAACATTATCTGTTAATTAAGAACAAATGGCAAAAAAAAAAAAAAAATTTGGCAAAAAAAATTAATACCTTTGCGATTAAAATATCTTTTTATATCTAGTTTTTTTTTTTTTTTTTTTTTTTTTTTGCATAGCATTTTGTACTTTATGGTTACCGAATAATATACGAAAGTTAGTACAAGGGAAAACTCGGACATTGAAAAACTAAGTCCCGTACTGAGCAGAAACACTCATTGAGAATCAACTGTATCTTCTCAATATCTGTTTCCAAACAATCAACAAATTTATTTAGTAAATGTAATCTTTCTGGCTATCTTATCTTACAGATTTGACCACTTTCCTCCCCCACTCTTCACTCCCCAATTTTTTTTTTTTTTTTTTTTTTTTTTCGTATTAACAATATGTAGTTCCAAACTAAACTACGATACGAATTCGTTTTTCGAAAAATTACCACATCTTGGAAAGGGAAAAAATATTTTCCATTAGAGGTCTTAAATTTTTAAATTTTTAAACTAAAATTTTTTTATAATCAAATTTATTATTACAATTTATTATTAAGTTGTCTTTTCATTAAAAATATTATATAAGAACGAAGAAATGCATTTAGAAATATAAACACGCTAAAATCATGCTATACATTCACGCTTTTTCTGCAAATAATATAAGTAATATTTAAGGCAAATAAATATTTTTTAGAACGCATATTAGTTTTTAAAATCTGTGTCTCCTTCACTTTTTTTTCTCTAAAGATGTAATTTAAGATATCTTTTACACTGAAAAGTGAAAATTTTGCATCTCAATTATGACACTTCATCAATTAATGTTGCTGTCCTTTTATAGAGAAGTATATACCTCGCTCACTCTTTGACAAACTGTTTAAAGCTGTATATCCACACTTTTGGAATAAAAACATTCATATTAAAGCTTGAAAATATCATTTAAGAGCGTTCCTACATTTAATAACAATAGGATCTTGCAATTTTGAGCTCAAAATTGAAAGGAATTCTTCAAAGGGAATTGAAAGGGGAAAAAAGAAGAAAAAAATGAATTTTTTACTAAATTTTTTGAAAATTTCACTGATCAAATCAATTTTTTGTGAGAAATGAAGTGATATTAACCTTATTTTGCCCACAGCAGTTTTCGTTATTTATTTTATATCTAAGGGCCTAAGTCATCTAAATATTGCCATGAAATAAAACAAAACGCTTTTGTAAAAATAATGAATTGTCCGCTTGTTTTGTTAAAATGCAGTTTCGTTTTTTTAAAAGATTGTGCCTTAATATCTTTCTACCTGTTTTGAATCAAAAGTGATTTGTCTCTTTTAATATAGTTTTGTTTTTGAATCAAAAGTTAATTTTGACAAGAAAACACTTTTCATTGCTTCAACATAATCTATCTCAGAATCTATCTTTTGAAAAAATCAGAGTTAACCGATAGGAACATTTTTTTTTAAATTATGAATGCCAGAAAGTGTAAGTGTATGAATCGAATGTTCCAAATTAAATGGTTTCATATTTGCCATATTCCTTAAAGAAATCATGGCGAAACAGGATATAAACCGAAATTAATGCTATTGGGAATGATAACAAGAACATGTTTGCATCAACTAAGGAACCTTCAAAATTGGTTTTACTAATTTTCATCCAAAATTTTTGAGCTGATTCTGTATACAAAATTTTTTAATGGTTTCTTAATTCAACGAATCTTATCTTGAAGAAGTTGAAGTACCTATATGAGAGTATTTTCCTTATATTTAAATACTACTTGTTTAATTTATATATCGTTCAAAAATCTACAATTTATTAGAGTGATTCATTAATCGCATACTGAATACAGAATTAGAACACTGATTAATGTATAGAGTACAGTATATTAATCGCGAAGAGAACCTGGTGTAAATACGAAATTAAATTTAATAAAGTAGTGAAAATTGAATTTTCATTTAGCATTTTGTTTCAATTTTTAAGCCAGTTTTAATTTTATTATAATCATTACGCTCACGATCCCTATTTTTTCATGTTTCTCGAGAATCAGTCACTAAAACGTAAGATATTTTTTTTTCTTTTTCAAATTTAATTTTCACAACAATTTTGAAACTGTTAGTGTGACATCATTTGAAATTGTAGAAATAATTTTTAAACATCGATTTGTGTTTCTTTTCTCGCATTTCTACTCATAAAAAAAAGTGTTTAAACCCCTTTTTCCATAGCCGTGGCGTTTATTCCAAACAAAGTTGAAGTTTCAGAAAATATCTTTACCAAAATGCAAATATATTTACCATTTATTTTTTCTATAACTTTTACCATTTATACAAAAAAATTTACCATTTATTTCTTCTATATAACACGTACTTAAATAGAATTTTAAAAATTTATCTCATATGAAAAAAAAAAAAAAATGCTTTTTCAAAATTTTTATTTATTATTTATTTAGTTTCCATTTATTTATTCATGATTTCATTAATTTATCATTCCATTTCATAGCTCAGTTTATAGGATTTTATTATATAGATTCATTTTAAAGGACTGTTATATACTTTTCCTCTAAGTGTAATAGCGTTTTATTTAAATTCGAAAATTCGATGTAATCTTTATCTTGTAACACTCAGGGTAAAACGCAGAGGCCAGTTTTGTATAGATTACTGAACAGCTTTCAGATTTACTTTAAATGAACTTCATTTTGAAGTATTTAGTTTGAATAGCACATGTTCATTCTGTTACTACCGTGATTCCCCGTTTCATTGTAATTTTCGACAACGACATAAATCAGCATTCTTTTTATCAAAGAAAACCATTTGCGGTAATGCACACCTGGTGAACCACGTGTCCTGCACCCATGTGTTTTACATCAATCTAAGTTATTTTAACCAATGAGACAATTAATAAATCACTAAAAATACATTAAACATTTTAATGAAACGCATTCAAATTTATAAACTGTTCTACTTTATTCATGTCCATGTTCTATTTTAGAAGATTCATTCCTTCGTCCAATCTTCTTCAGTGGAATGAGAATTTATTTTTAATAAATTTCATATTTAAATATATCATCTATCATATTTTTTATTTTGAAAACTATTTTATACATGTAAAAGTTTTAATATTTTCTATTAAGCCTCTTACATCTTTTCTCGTTCGATTAATATCATTATGATTCGATTATTATAATAAAAATTGTTATCCATAAAAGATTATTATAATAGAAATTATTATCCATAAAAAGAAAGAAAAGGAAATATTTTCAATGGATCAAAATTTCAATAAAATTTATTTAAATAAAATTTAAATTTTGAGAACTCTTCCCTTATTGAACAATTACTTTGTAAGCAGTAACTAAAAGACAAATTTGGCAGCTCTACGTTCAATTATCTCATAGAGCATTTTTCACCAATTTTTGTTTCTCGCTATTCACAAAAAATACGTCAACTTAAAAACGTTAAAATATTTAAGTCAGCAATTCTTAAACGAAATTTTCGTCTATTCCTTGTTAACGTTTGTAATATGTAAAAAAAAAAAAAAAAAAAAAAAAAAAAAAAGTTTGCGAAAATTTATTAAGTGATGTTTACAAGCAGTACAAATATATTATGCAAGGCCGTACCTTTTTAGCTTGCTTTATTCTATTCAAAATTGTGCAAAAAACTCATAAATTATTTTTTTAATTGAAATTAGGAATTATCTGCTAACGCTTACATGTAATTAGTTATGGATTAATTAGAATCCTATTTCCTTTAAATCAGGTTCATTTGCGATTTTTTTTTATTCCTGAGTGTTTCAGAACGAATAAGTGTACCATAAGCATTATTTAAAAAAATAGAATAATAGCATTATTAAAAAAATGAATCTGAGTTCTCTTCTATAAAAAAACATATAAGAATAGATTTCTGCATCTCTTCCTAAAATATTTTCATTGAACATTTATTATTTATTCTTCATAAAATATTATGCCGATAAAGGGGAAAAAATTAACATTTTCTTTTAAGGTTTACTGAAAATTTCTTCTCAAATACAATTCTGAAACGCATTGATATTTCAAAAAGTTTTAAATCTGAAACAAAATTCCATGTCTTAATCAATGAAGCAGTAATTTCTTTCAAGATTTTATTCAGTATGTGGGGGAAAAAAATATGAATGGAGAAACTTTTGCCACCCTTATTTCAAAATATAAATATAGCAAAACTCTCTCGACATCTTTATAGATGCATATTTCTATTTTATGCAATTAAATTCCTACCCCATTATTTATTTTATGGATAAACTTTGCTACAAAGTTTAGTATGTGTGTGTGTTTTAATATAAAAGAGGAAAAACATCTAATTTTCGTTGTTATTATTACGTTGATACCATTCGATATATTTTATGAATAATGAATCATAATTTATATAATACAAAACTCAAAAACATTTTGCTTTACTTTTGAAAGTAAGTACTTATAAAACTTTGCCTCCGTAATAATAATATAAAAAAGATTTTCTTCCATCCGAAAGAAACAATAACTTTCCCACTAAAATCGTTTTCAAGATAAGGAATTTGTTAGTCAGCGCAAATTAGTTCCATCCGGACTATCTGTGGTCATTTTCGTCCATCATTGTTAAAAAGGTCATTAGTGGTGGGGGACGGTAAAGGCAAAAAAAAAGCGTTTTCGCCGATTACAACGGCAAAAACCGGAGTAAGAATAAAACGTTTGCGTCAATCTTAAAGACAACCGAAGAGCGCAAATTAGAAGTTTCCGCCCATTTGGAAGCAGATATGCTTTGCAGAAAAACACGTCTCCTGCGCTTGGAGGGTTAACAACAACAAACAGAATACTCAAACCATTTATTATTCATTTCCTTTTTCATACACCTAAATGAAGAAAATGGTGGGAGACTTTACCATAAATTCACCAATAACAATGGCGATGAAAAAGGGGACCACATAACCATGGTTCAAAATACTAACTATTATGAATATGTAATATTACTTCCGTGCATAATCAATTTAATCGTAAGAAAGAGAGTTTCACAAATAGCTCAAACGGATGCTAGAGACTCCGGCCTTAACAACAAGAAATACAATAAATTTGACGACTTTTGCGACAAAAATATATTTTAAAAATTTGGAGACAGTTCATTAGGACTCGAGTTCCAACGTTTGGTCTAGAATATTCGATGCCCAATACGGGACCTATAAAAAACGGAATAGTACAGAGGAGAGTTAGTAGTCGAGTCAGCAATCCTTTAGAGCTGAACTCAAGAGAGTACCCCAAGGCTTGAAGCAAATTATAAGAGTTCAACAGGACATAAATACTGACGAAAACATATATAAACTTTTCTCTCATAGATGGCTTCTCGAAAAAAATATACATAAGAGTTCTGATATGCATTAACATCGGGCAAAGAAGAGTAAATGTATTTCTAAGTCGCTATAGCACCGAAAAATTACAATTGGTGCATTCTTTAATAACAAAAAAAAAAAAAAAAAAAAATTGCAACAGTACCGTTATGTAACTTATACATGTATAGAGAGAGATGGAAAGAATCTTTTGAGTGCTCATATCCCTTGCTTACAAAAAAATCCAAATTTTGACAATTTTCACTAACAAATTTGTACCCATTTTTAAGGTTTTACAATCATCACAGATCATCATCACATAACTTCAAAGCATTTTTAAAAGAAACAGCATTGATAGTTTCGTAGTAGTGGACATAATTAATTCGAACCCAAGGTCCCTTGCCCAAATGATGCGCTTGCCAACTTGCACTTGAACCAAAGTTCGTGCCACTTACTTTGGTTCCATGTTATTGATTCCTCTCATGGCCCACCGGCACTTCCATTACGGCATAAAGGACCATAATGTCTAATGGTCCCTTATCGTTAGCAAATCAGTACATTTTCGGGAAGATTGAAATCCCATTTCAAAAATCTGAAATGATGATGTAAAAGGCAGACGTAATTTCTATTAAGATAGAATATTAAAGTAATGCACATTCCTAGATGAATACATACTTATTCTAAAGCTAACAAAAAAACATATATATGAATTGATGTAATTATTTTCAACATATATGAAACATAATTTTGTAGATGTGTGGCCGAAAAGGAGAAACTTTTCAAATTTTAACTTTGATTTATTTCATCCAGGAGAGAAAATTTGTACAAAGAAAAAGCGATGACATAAAGACATCTATTCACATCGTGATACAAGTGCTAAGAGGCAGAAGTTTTCCTTTTAGTGGTTTTATGACGGAATTCCAATAAGTATTTTGTTGACACGTATCGTCTTAGGAAAGGTATTCTTTGATATCTTTGGAAACACCTACATAGGCACCAGGGATTCTTATCCCTTTGCTCATGACACGAAGAAAAAAGAAAGAAGGGGATTTTTTTAGAGCGCATGGTGGCAGTAATGAAATAAAAAGTGAGATTTGGATCAGGAAATAAGAGAAAATTTTAGAATAAAATAGTATAGACTAATTTAAGATTTAAAAAAATAAAAAAATTAATTAAGAATTATATATATTGCAAATTTTTACTTGCTTTTTCGGGGGAGGGGGAGGAATCTGAGAATTGATGTATCTAAACATATTTTATTAACTGATCAAAATTCAATGAGATCAGAGAAAGATTTTGATGTAGACTATATTCCTTCACTCCTTCTTCAAGTATTAAATAAGATGTTCATTTATCAGCATGTATTGAAAACATGTAACTGCAAAGAATATAGATGGAATATAAAGAATTTGGCAAGGTATTTAGGAATTCAATAAAAGAATTATAGTAGTTCTCAGTAATTTCTCAAGAAAGATTTTTACTACAAAAAGTTTGCATGCAATTTTATTAATGAGAATCATGGGTCTTTCACTGTGTCTATCTCAAAGTATAGGATTTTCTGCAATCAATCAAAAATCACTATTGTAATTAATCTCTGCATGATATGTTCATTGCACAACAAAATCTGAAAAAGATTTTTGCATTTACTACATCCCAAAATTCTAGATTTCAGTACATAAAAAAATTCAGAATTTCAGATTTATTTAGATCACAATCACTCTTGCAATCTGTATGGCATAATTTTCTTTCTCAATGTTTGTTATTGATTTATTCTACCCAATCTCTCGTGAAATAGATTCATTAAAGTAGAAGAAATGTTTTTAAAGCATAATTCTTTGAATGCCCTATTTAACTGCCCGAGAAATTTGCTTCCAAATAAACTCTCTGCATATGAGAATGTACTCTAATATTGCTTCGGTGAGAGGTTTCTATCAGTGAGATTAAATCAACAACACAAAAAATACAAAACATTTTTTATTACAAATCAATCCCTATAATTTCCTATTACAGGATTTTCCAACTCGATTCCTTTCAGAATAAGTATTGTTATCTTAGAAAATTTTAGACCTCAAACAAGGAAAAAGACTTCAATAAGCCAATTATTTTACACCTTTGCTTATGTGTAATGAATTTACACTAATCTTGTAAAGACTCCAAAGCTCAATGGGTGTCTAATTTACATGAACTGTATGTGTGAGATGGGAAAACTGGCCCTAAGATCATTTTGTGAATCAAATGGAGAGAATATCAAAGTAAAAAAAAAAAAAAAAATCAAGTGATAGATTTTCTTCTAAAAGATTATACAAACCCTGAAAGACACAGAAAATTTAAATTCAAATTTTTAGAAATAAGCCATATAATCAATAGTGGCAAACATCCAAACGACTTATCAAATAGTGATTTTGGCCCAATCTACTATTCAAACAACTCACTAGAGCAAACTATGTCCTTAAACTGTATTTCAATGAATCCTTAAGTTGTATTAAAAGAAATTGGGGTTTACATTAAAAAATATTACATGCCAATCTAATTTGAAATTAAAAATAATAAAAACATTGCAGACTGTCACATACATACAGAGCAAGAGAAACATCCTGATATTTGCCTGACAACCAGAAGAAACGTTTTTCTTTGTCATCAAAAGGAATTCATTCTTCGTCCAACAAGGAAAACTACTTGTGCCCATGTTTGTGATGAGATTCAGCACATAATAAATTAGATCAAAAGAATTTTAAATACCAAGCAGTCTGTTCTGAGAAGTAAAAATCGGAAACTTTGATACTCTAACCCTCTGACTGCATAATTTTTAAAAATCTGTATTTAAATACATTGTTTGCAAATGACTTCAAATATTTTTCAAATAAAGTGAACTGATATTATATATTACACGATAATAATATGATATAATAAAAATCTGTAATCGTAAAAATAAACACTTTAAACTGCGAAAAACACGGAATGTAATAGAAAATGGTTTGATTGGCAATCCACAGAAAATGCGGGATACACAGCAGGAGGGTCAAACTTTGAAGTTTCAGATTATACAGAAATAATTCACTAGAGTACAACAAAGCTAGTATTCTCATTCCTTTTTCAGGAAATTACTAACAAATACTAATTATTTCGTTAGATCAGAAAATACACCAGATTTAAATATTTAAAAAATTACCCTGCTGTATGCAAACCAGCAAATGACACAATAGACACTTCACCTAAAATATGCAAATCTCAATCAAGAGATGACTGTATTAAAACAACACAGAAATCCAAATGTATTATGCTTCATTTTTCAATGAAATCAAATAATAAATATCACTTCAATAAATTGTAAACTAAATTGTAAAAATTGTGAACTAAACTGCATACATTTGGATTAATTTATTTTAAAAACTTCATTTACACAAGTGTTTTAAATGTATTTTAATCATAAAAATGATAGACATTAAAATAAATAGAAATTGTTACTTTTGATAATTATTAATACACTGTATTTTTGAGTAAATTTTAAGAGATATGCATGGCCGGAATATTTCCTTCCAAAAGAAATATTTTCTTTTTCTTTTACAGCAATATCCTTTTCAGCTTTTGAAGAATAGCCAGGGTTCATAGTGAGAAAATGCTTCAAATATTAAGCACTTTTAAGTACTTTTTAAGCACCTTACCCTAAAAAAGTTAAGCACCTTTTTACATTCATGCATACATGAGCCTGCTTATTTTCTAAGCATAGGATGTTTTCAGTTTTATAATAAAGCTTTGTCTTTATTGAATTTTTTTTAGTTAATTTTAAAGGTGTAATTTGCGAAAATTTAAGTTATTTCTGCAATAACATAGTATTTTTTATAATTATATCTGCAACACCGCAGAAGCATCTAATGTAAAACATATTTGGTTTTGACAAAAACAAAAATGATCATAGTTTTATCATTAACAAAAAATTAAATCAAGATTTAATCAATCAGTTAAATTTTTTACTCTTTTATAAGATTAACAATAAAAATCTAGCTTCTTTTTCAACATTTTTTTAATTAAACTACCACTTAATTTGTATGGATACATCATTTCTGAATTTACATCGACATTGACAAAGATGCACAGCATGACCGAAAAGTTTGAATTTGATTTGTATACATGCTGCAACAAATGAAATCTGATATGGTTGGAATGCAAATTAAAATTTCCTCTTGTTCTAACAAACCATATTTAGCAGTTTAATACATTTTATTTGCTGCCTTATAAAGCTAAGAGCTAAAGTATGCCAGGATAGCTACCATCATAAGATTGACAAAACTGCCAGAAATTGACGATAAAACAAGGCAATGTTCTAAATGAATTTTTCAGATTAAATTTTTTAATAGAAAATACTAATAAAATAATAGAAATAGTAAAAATAATAATAGAAATTTAATAGAAAATAATAATAAAAAATTGTTTTATCACTTCCTATTTCTGATGTTTAGTAAGGGTTTTTTTAAAGGTTTCACATTTCGAAAATTGAAGAAAAACGTACTTTTTAACCTCTATGCAAAAAAATAAATAAAAATTTTATTATTTTAGCTTTAAAAAATAAGAAAATGTAATTATATATTTTAGGACGAAATGAAAAAGATTTCGCAATTCTTATTTTTCATAAACAATGGAAACAAATTCACGAAGATAAAAAACAGCTCAGTAGTTACAATTAAAATGAAAGTAAAAAAAATGACAATCAATGCATTTTTTAAATAGTAATTTTTGAAGCTAGTGCAAGAATAAATACTGTATGGACATAAAATTTCCCAACACTTGTCAAGTGAAGAATTTTATTCAATAAATTACTTTAAAGTTTTGAATTTTGTTTGAAAATTTTGAATGAATTTGAAAAGCAAGGAAAGCATTTTCTTTTTTAAATCATAACATTAAACTTTTAATGTGACTGCACAATTCAACCAAGAAATGACATTGTTTTGAATTTTATTTTATAAATTCCTCTTTAAAATTAAGTTTAAGATTAATTTTCCAAAAATTAAAAAAATATAGAAAAAAAAGAAAAAGCATTCACTTAAGCAAAATTGGAATTCAAACAACCTTTTTAAACCTTTAAAACGGTGTAAAAATATTTTTTTATTCAATAATATGCTTTAATGATATGGCGGAAATAAATCTTGTTTTTATTTTTTCATTAAACTTTTAATTAAAATTCCAAAAAATACGTTCTTAGTAAGTCTTTAATATCCCAGAAGCAACTTCTTGCCACATTTCACGTTTCTAACTTCAATGATGTGTCAATCAGGATAAATCTCTAAGAGTAGAGAAATTTCAATCGGAAACAATATATATATATATATATACACACATTTGTATGAGTTACAAACAAAAAAAAAACTCTTTTTTGAAATTTTAAGTACCAGATCTAGTAGATTTTTTTTTTTTTTTTTTTTTTTTTTTTTTTTTACACATACAAAAACTAAAATTTGTTGAGACTGGTCCAGCAACTAACAACTTTCAAATGGACAAGGACATTAAAAGAAGGGGGGGAAAAAAAGAAAGAAAAAAAAAACACCATGAAAGAAATCATGATCATTGAAAATCTATGATTTCAAGTTAAAATCTCACCGTATTCTAATTTTACGCAACAACTCACGCAATGATTAAGAATTCAATATACATTGTATAGTAAATCTCTTTAATAAGTTTTACAAGACATTGCTCCAAAACGAAATATTAAAGAGAACAATGATCAAATATGTAACAAACTAAACAGCGTCACTGTAAGCGTTTTTAGATCTCTTTGGGGAACTAAATTCATCTTGCTGTATTCATATTTTCTGTCTGTTGTACAAATCTTTTTATTTTCTTTAATAATACATAAAAAGGTTAAGCATACATTTATCAGGCATAAATAAAGCAATACTTCACTCTCTTTGAATTCTACTCAAGATCGAATGTTTTTTAAAGTCGCAAAAAGTATGACATAATAAGAATTTTCTATTGCCCCTTCGGGATAAACTTCCCAATATTTTAATAAACAACAATGCTCATTGTTGAAGAGGGATGTGGGGAAAAGATATTTCATTTTATTTTTAATACGTGCTGAACATCTCAAAAAGCTTTCTTTGCACTTCTCAAGAAAATTAAGTACTTTTTAAGGACCTTTAAGTATTTTTCATGATGCTACACAACCTGATAACAATAAAAAAACATTGTAACAAAACTTTAAAAAAATAACTATGCTGCAGCAAAAATCATTTTTTTTTTTTTAATTTATTTATTTAACACTTTTCCTGACTGGAAGATATTATCAAATGTGAATCACTTTATTTTGTCATTTAAGTAAGCATGGCTTTTCCCATACTATAGTAACTTAATATTTCAGATATTAATTTTTTTCATTCTCTTTCAATGAATATCTTCCACAGATATTACTACCCAACTCAAAAGGCCTTATTATAAGAACTTGTCTTTTGTATATATTTAATGTGCAGGAGAAAATACAGAAAATTTTTATTGAAGCTCAAAAAAGATTGATAAATGTGCTAAAATGTTCACAGTAAGTGAGATGCAATCCGATACCTGCAAAATGCTATACATTCTTCCAAATAATGAGATTAATAAGAATGAATTGGGACCAAGACAAATCAAACCATATACTAAAAAAGCTGCACTATACTTTAAAAAGAAAAAATTTGTCTGACAAAGAACATATATTCTAATATTGTTTCCCTTTCTTAAATTTTATTATTATATTGCTTAATACCTAACAGGTATATAACTGAATACTTAACTAAATACTTCAGATGTGTGTAATATGAAAAAGAATATTAGCAATTCAATTTATATCAAATGTGAGTGAAAATGATAACATTCCTTTAGACATAAATTAGCCATTAAATTGCAAAATAAAAACAAAAACACAGCACATTTAAGTAAATAAAAAATTCATTCAACTTTAAAGTATAATACAAAGAACGGCCAAAATGCATTCACATATACAATATATAAATATAAACTTATTCTAAGTTCATAAACTATATAGCCATCTTTCTGCCTTCAATACTGATTGTAATAGCTCTTTGCTGTTTGCTTAAACGTTTTTTATCTTGAATTGCCCTCATATGTTTCTCGATACGAGTGAGAGGCTTCTTTGATGATGACTGAAAAAAAAAATCACATGCTTTAGGAATTTACATAAAATTGTATGTGTAACAAAATTAGTATGTAATACAGAAAACAAAACTAGACATCTTGAATTTTCACTGTGTTAGTACAGAAAATGAAACAGGGGGAGGCAGTTATATGAACTTAATAAATGAAAATTGAACTGCAAACCCTATGAAACGTTCACAGTCTATTAACTAATCTGTAATCACAAATGTGTATTAACCAATTTGCATGCATTTTAAACTTTGTTAAATGTATTTTTAAAACCTGCATTTTATTTATTTGTTTAATAAAACATTGTTCCCAGTAAAACACTAGATATGATTAGATACAAAGAAATTTATTATTAATTTCTACCTTAATTATAAACCTTGACTTCCAAAATTTCTGCAATTTTTATTTTAAAAATGCAAGAAACTTTGTAATATAGAATTACTATGTTTTTCATAGTGATGATAAGCTGCACATTTCACCAATATTAAATCATTTACTTTAAAACTACACAGGTAATTTATTTTCAAATACTGTTATTATATAATTAAATAATCATGTATAACACTTTCATACATTAAAAATCTTTATATATGGAATTTTTCAGGAATCTCAGATTTTCATTAAAAAAATAGTTCTTGTATATCACAAAAAAAAAAAAAAAAATTATGCATGCCAAGCTTGAAATTAATAATCATTTATAAATTATGATATTGAAATCAAGCAATTTTTACACATGGACAAGAAATTATTTATGTCTGTTTATACCACTAATCAATACTTTTTGAATAATTTATTTGGACAAGATAAACCGAGATGATTAGATTGAAAATGAATAATTGGAAAAACATGTAGAAGAGAAGCAATAGAAGCATTTATAAGCTTCCCAACACAACTTTATATTTATTTATTCTGAATTATTTCTGCAACTCTGTGAATAAAACTGAATGTTACTTTGAAGCAGTTTTGGCAAAGGATTATATTTTTTTTTAAAAAGCATAGCGGAACGTTTTGTCCAAAAAAACAAAAACAAAAAAATGTGTATACAAATATATAATTTTTTTTAACCCTTCGGTGCACAGTGGTTCCAAAATAATATTCTAACTTTAATACTTGCCTGTAGATGCCAGAACACTAGTTAATAACTCTCTTAAGTACAAATCATTACATACATTATCATTTTTAATGGTTTTTCTCAGTACTTTCAACTTTATTTTTTCAGCAAGCAAAAAACAAATTCAAAATGCACTCATAAATTTGTTGTATGAAAGCTGTCTACAACATATATATTTTTTTCAAATCAAATTGCGAAAAATAAGTTCTTCATACTTGACATCTTTTTAGATGGTTTCAGAGATATACCACCACGCTCCTACGGCATAAGATTCTCTACCACTTGAAATTCATTAGCAAAACATATTTGCTTTCCTTCCCCTGACACTCTCAGTCAAGTGGCTGATAATTTATGGGGGTTTTGCTATGTGTTTTGTGGGTGAGGATTTTATTTACATTTGAGTAAGGTTTTTACGAATAGGATGGTTGAAATTTACCCTTCCCAATTGCATTCTTGTATTAGCAAGCAACCATACTATAGGGATGTTAAATATATTTTCTAATATAGTATAATTTTCTTAATTTTTAAATGGCTAATTTAAATATAATGTTTTTTTATAACTTGAATATAGTGTTGACTGTACTTAAAGTCTAAATGCCACATAGATAACTTGCCATTGTTAGCTTTATTTGAGAATTGCTTGTTATTAAAATTGTTTTTTTTTTATAATTTTTTTTCCATGTTGTAAGATTGTATAAGTAGTTTTCATTGATAATATTGTATGTTTTAATATTTCCATTAATAGAAAATGAATAATTATGTTACAAAATGAGTAAAAAGTATTAATCATTCATATGAAGAATATGTTGTAGGTGCATGGTGATACTTCAGTGAAACCACCACCCCTTGTGGTGCAGTCTACTATAATTTTTTTTAAAGTTATTTTCTCTTTCCTAAGACCCTAAGCATGTAAATTAATTAAATAATTTAAAAATTCAGAAAATTTATGTTTCTATACTTTAAAGGGTTAATGCACTATAATATAATATGCAAATTACATACCTATTTGAACGTGTTTTTTTTTAATAAATTTTGTTGGCGATATCTTCTTAACAGTAAAAATTAATCATGTAAAATCTTTTTTAATTAGAAATTGATAAAAAATTATTTCAATTCATTAAAATTTCTATATATTGATTTTTTTTCAGACATACACAAATTTAATATAAATAGTGTGAGGTTTAACTGAAAAACTATTCTGTTTATGCAATACTGCCTTATCAACTATGCTTTAAATACCAACTTTATAAAGTAAATAAAATTCAGTACTTTTTAAAATAAATAAAATTCAAAGCAATTAATAAATAAAATGGCTATAAAATAAGAATTTAAAGAATAATTTTACTCACTCTCCCAAATTCCATTTCTACATTCCATTTTGGTCTATTTACATAATCTTTATTTGAAGGCATAGGAACACGAGCTCTTCCAATCCAACCTTTATCTCCAGGTCTGATTGTTCTATTTGAAATAAAAATTTATTACCCAACTGATGAAAATTAAAGCAAAAAAAAAGTTTAAAATATTCAATTTCCAACTCCATAAACATTAATTTATATAATAAATTTCATAATAAATGCCAAATTTACTGAAGAAATTTAGAAAATTTAACACTCCTCATATTGTAAAAATCTAAGAAAATTTTTTTCCTTTTAATGCTGATATACACAGAATTAAATGTATTTAATATTTTAATTGAGTAACACAGCAATATGCAAAAACAATATTTTTCCAAAAATGTGTCCCAATACATTAATAAATAAATATACAAATGAAAAGCAGTATATAATATTTGACTTGAGATGTGAACAGCAACATACAGATAATAAATCCTAGAATTCAAAATGCATTTAAGGTATGTAATGCACATGTTGCAAATGAAAATTAACACTAAGAAGCATGTTGAAACACTTCATGTAAATTGTTGTTCAGTTGTAGTTTCATACAAAGAGTGAATAAAGTACTAGGAAAGTTATTTCTTCTCAGTGTCTGATTAGGTACAAAATTATAAACGGAATTCTATAACTGGTTCAAGGGTCAACAGACAAAATTAAAACAACCATAGTCAGTGATAAGTATACGGATAGTAAAGAGATAACTATAAGTAGCTATATTGCTGTTAGATGGCACAACAGAAATTTAGGGCTATATAATTTAGGCTATAGAAACAGCTCTATGAAATAAAACAACTTCATTTTAACTACAGTGTCATTACACAGAATATTATTGCTGAGGTTAAAAAATAGTTTCATTCAAGTGCAAGAAATAATTTTAAATTCATTTGGATTCTAATTTAAAGTATTTTTTGATACTATTCTTGTTTTAATAATTTGAGAAATCACTTTGCTTGCATTTATGAATTATGAGTTTACTTATCTTGACAATAAAATAAATATATTTTAAACAATGCTCTTTGCATCTGTCCATGCCCAGGAAGGTAACAAGATTTCAATATAAAAAGCATGAAATCTGATTTTCAGACAATAGCAATATTTTTTATACATGTTATTTAAATAAAGAATATATATTATAACTATATATATAAAGCCCTTTAAGCAACCTTTTATGAAACTATACAAATATCAAATAAACTCCATTCAATTTCATTTGATTGGCAGAGAAGAATGAAAAACAAATGTCTAATAATTGAAGTCATAGTTAGTACAAGGTATATAAACTGTTTCTTCTATTCAAATATGCTTTAAAAAATCCTCACATATATGTCACAAATGACAGACAACATCTTCACAAACAAATTTGAATGTCTGCAAAATGTCATTATGCATTCCTAATTACTTACGTTTTTTCAGTCTCCAAAACTTCCATGTTTTTCTTAGGGCTAGGTTCTTCTTCTGGTGCATCTTCACTTTTTCTGATTAAAAAAAAATGAAAGTTAATAAACAGTCCAACAATAAAACTTTATCATTAATATAATAAACAGAGTCAGGAAAATAATATTAAGATTTTTATATATATATATTTTCTAATAACAGGTCCCAGGATGAAGATTAAATAAATAGTTAATAAAGATTAATAAAAAGTTAATTAAAAAATTAAAAGTAAGAATGTTCCTTCTTATTAATTCATTTTACAGGAATATCAGCATCAATAGAGCATTCATTCCCTATATGCATTTTCACTTCCATACACTTTTTTAAAAAGTTTTCAAAAATTGATTAATCTATTTAAATTCAACAAAACTATCATAGATTTCTTAAAAAGAGTTGAAAAGTTTAGGTGCTTACAGAAGGTCATTAAAAATTTTAGTACAGCATTTCAACACCCATCAAGTAATATTTTGAAAAATTATTTATAATATTTCAGAAATTACTGGAATTTTTTTTTTCTGAATATGAATAAACAAATCAGGCACCGACTATCAAAAAATAAGAATAAGAGCCCTAAATTTCTTGAATTATTTTTCCACCATAGAAAGGATGACTCTAGATAATATTCATTAAAAAAAATCATGCATCCTCCCAGTAATATCTCGTTGTATTTTAGTTCTAATACAACTTTATTATTTTGGATTACTTTATTTTTTAAAAAAAGAATAAACTGTGTCTATTTTTACTTCATATGTGAAGCAAAAGCCTTTCTCTTTGATTCTGAACATCATTGCACTTAAATACTAAATTTGAGCTGATCACGAAAAAAAAAAATTTATAGTAAACAAATATATATGCATAATACTCACTTTCGTTTAAGCTGTTTTGGTAAATGTTCATAATCTCTTTGTTCCCTCTCTTCTTTAGTTAATGAATGATAATTTGTAGTAACATTAAATATAGGTCGAGCCCATTCAGTAATGAGTTTCCCAGCTCTTGCACGATTTTCCTTTGTTTCTTTAGGATGTTTATATAAATACATTAAAGCTCGTCCAATACCACTAGATTTCAGAAGACTTTGGTCAAAACTTGGAAACTATAAAAGAAAATATAGTAGCAAAATAAAGATTATGATAAAGACTACATTTCTTTTTTACACAGCTATTTTAAGCAGAATTTTAAAATGACTATACAGTTAAATTAAATAACATTTTCAAATTCAATCCATTTTTGTAGTTGTTGATTGTTGATGAAAACACTATATATCAGCATATTTACTAAATTCAGCTGAAACACTAAAATACAATATATAATTAGCATACAATACTATAAATGAATTCATATAGGTTAAATATAATTTATATAGTTAAAAAGCATTGCATTTTTTTAGTCAAACAAACTAAAATAAATTCCGAATTAAAACAGTAGATTTAAAGATCTGAAGATTTGAAACAGTGGAATAATGAAAAATTAATACTCCTTTTATCACTAATAACATTATTAATACTAATTATCACTAATAATATTAAGTACTAAGAAATATTATATTTTGTCCTAAATATTCCATCTATAAATTAAAAAATTTTCATTTACAGAAGATGTAACTGTCATTAATATGAAAAATAAAGTATTACATTAGATAGACTAAAAGGAAATATTTACATCAAGCAGCTGCTTCAGCATTCCTTCCCTAATATTTAGATGAGGTAAACTACGATCTGGTAGAGGGGTGAGCCATTCAGCAATAACATTTAAAACCCCTTGATCCAAAAATGCAGTTTTCAAATCTTGCTTTTTCAATTGAGACATAACCATAGGTAAAATCTTTAACTTCTTAGTTGCTGTCTTCTTTTGTTCATTCAGCATTTTATCTTCCTTAATAAGCAGAAAAAAATTGAACATTAAAAAAATGTCAATGATAAAAAAAAAAAAAATTTCAACCATTTCTAGAGTTACTATCACTTTTACAATAATTAGAGAGATCAGTACTTGTTTATTTTTACTACTCTCCCAATTTACTTGGCCATTTTCAGATTACTCAACAATGTCATTATAATTGGTTTACTTGATGATTTTCAGATTATGCAGAGATCACCAAGCTTAATTATACATTAAATGCCAAAAATTCACAAGATGGTTGTATTCTCAAGTTTACGTAGTGATTTGAAGATTACATCAAGATAATAGGTTTAATTGGCGATTTTCAGATTACTTTGGTGAGTGATGATTTTCATTTTTTGACAATTTATTGTGGGAGGTCATAAAAATGAACAAGTACTAGGAAATCTATATATTAAGAGTAGAGAGATCTTTAGAATGACCCTTCATAAAAAGTCATTGTACAGTCAACTAAAGAAACCATCATATTTCATGTCAAAAACAATTATGCATAACAAAATAATATTCAGTAACTAAATAAACAATGCATTCTCTCCTTAACTTCTATCACATGACATATATTTCCACAGCTTGACAGATTTTAAGCTTAATTTTGTGCTATAAAGAAAATATAGTATACATCTAAAACCTTTGCCTCTTTCCTAGACCCAATTTCACTGATTTCCATTTAGATTTAAAGATACACTATCTGGTTTGTTGCATTTTTTAGATATCACAATGGCATGCTCATCAGTACATGTACAACCAGACAATCAAGCTGATAAATTACAAATAATTCTAATACATACAAATACTTCTAATGATAAAATCATATGCCAACTTTCTTTGATTTATCTTGTAGCAATTCTTGAGTTACTATTGACAGAACTCCAGCAGAAGGATTTTGTACAAAATTTGATAGAAATGCATATTTTTGATATAAAGAGCACATTAAATTTCATACTTCTAGCTCATTGCATTTTTTGAGCAATTGAATTCACAGAGACATATTGAACATATTCTGAAAAACATTTTTCAGATTCAGGAAAATTCAAAGCATGAGGAATCTATCAAGATAGAACAGAAAATTTTTTTCAATGCTACGTATAATTTAATACATGCGAAAGTAAATGTTAATTAATCACCCTCCTTAATAATCCCTTTAACATTTTGAAAATTTTTGTTAGATAGCAATGAATTCTATCACTATTATATATATATATATATATATAAAAACAGGGGGGATCACATTTAAATTGACGCACAATTCATTATTTTATCATAAACATTTAAATGACAGACTCTCAAAAGATAATTTAAAAGCCTATGCATTCATTGTATATATAGGAAGTATGGTCATTTTTTAAAATTTACAATACTTATGTAT
Organism: Argiope bruennichi; assembly: GCF_947563725.1. Classification (NCBI taxonomy): domain Eukaryota; kingdom Metazoa; phylum Arthropoda; class Arachnida; order Araneae; family Araneidae; genus Argiope; species Argiope bruennichi. The sequence continues at coordinate 108,637,836 of NC_079152.1, read as the reverse complement.
ATGAGGAAGTAAAAGAATGTTAATCATTCTGAAACTTTCAAACTTTATAAAGCTTCATTTTCTTTTATTTTTACATACCACTGAATTCCACTATATTATAACTACACATATCTATAACATGTTTTTAAAAAACAAGCAGTGGAGTTTATAAAATCTCCTCTAAATTGCTACACAATTATTTTCCTCCCATAAGCATTTGAATTACATTTGACTTCCAAATAACACTAAAAAGTTATGCAATGTGTGAATAGGAAATTGTGCAAATTGGAATATCTATTTACAGTACACTCCAGTATAGATAAACTAACCATACTGCGAGTCTCCTATAATGCAGACTCGCACAGTATGCGACATTTTATCCATATTATATGAGAATTCACTGCATCCATAAAATTTAAGAGGCACTCTTTGACTGTATAATATACATTACAATTTGTGAACACATTTCTATAATACATATTAAATTTCAACAAATTACACTTACTTCAGCAGCTTGTCTCATTTGAGAAATAATATCAGCAATTAGATCATCACTGTCACTAATTAAATCAACATCCTTACGTTTTCTTCTTTTAGAATTTTCTTCTTTCTTCTTTTGCATCATCAAATCAAAATCTGATACAAAATCCTCTCTACAAATGAAAATATTATACATAATAAATTAAATATTAATAAATCCTAAATGTATATAAAGATTAAAACTGAAAATAACTAATATTAAATGCTTTCAAGCTTATGAATATTTAAATCAATGCATTATCTCAAATCAAGTTAAAAACAAAAGCATTCTCTTTGAAATTATCCAATACAGAATAAATTACTTAAATAATAAATGTTATAACATTTCACCAATACACAAATTAGAAATTAACAAAACTGTTATTGAGAAAATGATACAGTTTTAATTTAATTAAAAATGCACCATTTTATGCATGCGATATTGGATGTCTGAAACAATGGAATTTAAAAGAGTAGCTAATGCTGAAAGAATAACGTACAACTAATTATAAAATTCCATCATCATCATCATATTTGGCTAGACAGCTCAGTGTGAGCCAATGCCTTCCTCTGAATTCTGTTCCACTGCATACTATTTTTGACACCTGTGCACCAGTTTCTTTCCTGGATAGCCAGGAGGTCTATCTCCACCAACTCCATTTCATCTCATTTTAGGTCTGCCCCTTTTCCTATTTGTTAAAGGTTTATGTAAAAGAAATTTTTACTATGGAATTAACATCCATTCTAAATATATGAGAAGCCCAGTTCATCCGATTTATTTTTTATGAACTTTATTATATCTGGTTCTCTATAGATTTTATATAGCTCAAATTTTATATCTTCTTCTCCAAAGATAGTTGATTTCTATACCATCAAGAATGGCTTGTAGAAGTTTTCTTTCAAAAATGACTTATTTTCTCCAGCTTTGGTCAGAGTTCAGGTCTCTGAGCCATAGGTAAGTATTGGTCTAATTAAGGTTTTATAAATTAAAAATGTTGTATTTCTTGATAGTAGTGAGGATTTAAAAAGTCGTTTTAGTCCGTAAAAGGCTTTATTTGCATTCAATAGATGATCTTGAATTTCTTTCACTATACTATTGTCATCAGTAACTATAGAACCAAGATAAGTAAAACTTTGGACAACCTGAAATTTGTGAGAATCAACTTCTAGATGTGATTCGTGGGAGGTTCCATTACTTAGTACAGGCATATATTTGGTCATTTCGCTGTTTAGGATAAGTCCCATGTTATTAGCAACATGCTCAAAAGAAAGAAAAGCATCTTTTAATGCCGAAACAGTTCTTGAAATTATGTCAATATCGTTCGCATAGGCCAAAATTTGTGTATTATAAAATTCCACTTACAAAAAAAAAAGCCAAATCTTTACATTTCTATGCAAATTAATAAAGTTTAACAATACAACTTTACAGTAATTTCAATATTACAGTCTAAAATGTAAGTCATTAGCTAGGTGTTTTCACGGTACTATTAATTCAACTGCTGCAGATATATATACATTTTTTAATAATCCCTATTAGGAACTTCTTATTCCTCCATAATCATTTTAATAATGTTACAAACTAAAATGTCCAACAGTGATATGTCTAATAACCTGGCAGTTGAAGATGTGACATTAAAAGCTAAGTGGCATCAGTTTGCAATTATTGCAAAAATTTATCCAAAGCTACTATCAACAACAATCTTTTCACACTGAATCATGTGAATTCTCTCAGAATCTAAGTATTACTTTGTGATATTTAAACCCTGGACATCTTGTACACATTTATAAAAATTATACAGCACAAAAAAAAATAATTATTTAAATGTTAATAGAGAAAAGTACTAAGTATTTTTATCACTATGTTGAAAAAATATTCTAAAATGAGAAATTTTTATCAAAAGTTAAAAGGTATAAACCTCATTTTTCGATCTTCATCATCTTCTGAATCAGACTCTTCTTTCTTTTTCTTTTTCGGTAGTTCTTCTTCTTCCTGCACCTCATTTTCTTCTGGGGGTGGTGCAGGAACATCTTCTATGATACCAGATGCTTCCTCAATTTCTTCTTCTTTATCATCCTCCTCTTCTTTTTCATCCTCAGAATCAGACATAACTAAAATCATTTAAATTAATGTAGATAATTTAATATTAGTTGACATTTTCTATTGTCTATAAAGTTGTATAAATAAAATTTTGGCCAAGATATTTTACAGAACAAAAAAAAAGTGGAAATATTTTTTAAAAAACTGGAAATTTACAAAGAAAAATCCTATTTATTCAATAAAAAAAGGGATATTTTCACTCAGAATATTAACTAATTCCATATACAAGCTGTAACATGAATTTATTTAAAAGTAAAACTTAATGCTACAATGAACACAGCTTAATATAATTGCAAACAATTCCTTGAACCACAATATGGAAATGTATAAAAATATTTGTTTAATCTATAATGCATCATGCAGTCATTTGGCTACACATTTTTATTTACGTTTAAAACACGACTGTTCCCAAAGGCAACAGTGAGTGTTTGCAAATCCTTTTTTAAATGCTTTTTGATAAACATTTGTAGAACAGATCAAGATACAGCAATAACGATATTAGAAGTAGATTTAAACCGGATATGAACGATATAAACTTTTAGCTGATATATGAATAGTTTTACCATTAAAGATACTATCAAAATATTTTTTTTGCATAGTAAAAAAAATATATATATTGGCAAAAAGAGACTTTTATTTGTATTGCAGAATAAGTTTTCATGCAATTTGTCTCACTTGAATACTGTGTAGTTTTTAATGTCACTTGAATGCTGTATAGTATGTTTAATTTCTCAAAAAAATAATTAAAATAAATTTTTTAATAATTTTCCTAAATTATATGCAAATAAATTATACTCGGAAGACACTTTTTTTTTTTTTTTTTTGTAAAGAAATAAAAATTTAAGCATTGTAGGGTTAATAAAGTCACTGTATTGTTTAATGTTATCAGCTTTGAAGTAGAGAATAGACCAATCCTATCGTTACAACCAATGTTAATGAATAACTTTTTAAAAATATTTGCTCTACTTCGTTAAAAAAAAAAAAAAAAATATGAAGGTCAATTTTTTCCTTAGGACGAGACTGATATTCTTTAATCTAGGTAAGAGCTGTATGGGCCAATTTAAATGAACAGCTACACCATCAAGTCTAGCTAAAAAAAAATCTATTAACAGCCATAAACTGTTTTTGCCTGCGACTGATTTAAAAAAGTAATTTTTTTTTTTTTTTAAAGTTTTCAGTGTTAAATACAGAAGTGAAATTCTTTACAGATAAGAATGATTAACGAAAATTAGTCATCACAATGCTGAAGCATAGCTGAAATTCAGTTGAAAACTCTTTTTTTAGGAAAATATTGAGCTTTTTGTGATCAAGATTAAGCAATAAATATTGATAACTAAGAGAGAGATGAATGTGTGGATGAAAGCAATTCAACAAATATTAAAAATACAATACAGTGAACTGCTGTTGTCAAATAACAAAGAAATTTTTAATAATTATTTTTTATATAAATTACCGATAAACCTACAATAAAAGGGGTGTTGTTTTTTTTCACTCTTTTCACTGTTTCCTTGATGTGATAAAAATACAGTTCAATTTTTGGTTATTGATATCAATCAGTTAATGTAACCAAAATTTTAAGATTCCAAAATCATCACATTAAGCAGCAGCTACTATACTTTCTTTTAAAAAGGACAAAGTATTAAATAAAACCACAAAAGTTTTTATAAATAAAGAAATATTACTGATTTTAACTTAAAAAGTATATTTTAGAATGATATTTTTTACTTTGAAAAATATATATGTACAGACATGACATATGCTACCCATGGAAAAATTGAGCTTCATTAATAATGAAATGTGACAACCATAAACACCACGAAGTAAAACAAGTATGCTTAATTGATAAAAATAAATAAATTGATACAAAAAGTTCTGGAGATATTAAAAATATTGCAGTACTATTAAATAAAAGCAAACTGATTGCTCTCAGAATGATAAAATTTGATTCTAGAAATGCTGAAATCCATGTTTCCATAGAAATGTGTTATGTCCATATTATATATATATATATATATATATATAATGTTAAAATATAGAACACATTTCGAACTTACTCTTTGCTCGTTTCTTTTTCTCCTTTTTAACTTTCACACCACTGTCTTTTGAGCTTTTTCCAGCACCAACATCTTCATCTTCATTAAAGCCCTAAAATATTTATATATATTAAATACAGACATTCATAAAAATAATAATCTTACAAATTAAAAAGAATTGTTTTTGTTTTCTGTATGCACTTTTAAAAACTTAAATAGAAAATTAATAATGCTATGCTTAACCAGGATTTCTTTCTGTTATAATCAGCAGCTGACAAATACAACAATAACAAATTTTAATTTCCCTCACATTATCTTTTGAGTGATTCAAAAGTTAAGATTAAATAATCTACAATTAATAAAATAAATTTTTATTAAGATCTAAAATATTCAACATATATTTCCTATGAACATAGAACATTTCCTCCCCTATTCCTAAGGAGATCCTTTAATTTTTATGTTTCATTAATAGCAACATAGAAAGGATAAGTCAGGCCACGTTATCTTTTCCCTTCTTCGCCATTTTTAATTTTAAAAAGATAGCATAAATGCATTAATATTTTATCTCAATAAGCACTATCTCTGATTTATATTCAGGGTGTTCTATAATCCATCCCTGTTGTCTCCAGACCACTGCCATAAGCATATATTTGAAGGAACAGCAAAGTAACAATATTGCTTTATTAAGCTTTGAAATGAATAATTAAAGTAGATAATATTTTAATTATTATTATTTAAAATATAATTATCTTTTAGATAATAATATTTTAATAATTCATTGTTCCTAGACACCTAGTTCCCACTATATTGACAATATGCATTTTCTTTAGATATAAATATGATAATTAAAACTTATTCTATTAGTATTTTTCTTGATTAAAAATTATCTAATCAAAAAAATTTTGTATAACAAAATTGTACGCAGGAAGAAAATTTATTTATTTTTTATTTCACGAAACATAAAAAAACTGTGCAAAAGAAATATTCTAAGTAGATTAGTAAGTGCACGACTTTATTATACAGAAATAGCCAAGACTGCATTTAACTGACCTCAAATTCTTCATCATCATCACTTTCACCAAATATATCAGCAATTAGACCGCCAACTTCAGATCTAAAAAAAAAAAAAAAAAAATAATTTTTTTAAAAAACTAGAGTAGATGTTTATATATATATATCAACTAATTTTTTAATCACGCAGGCACTTAACAGAAAAAAATTTTACAAGAATTATTATCTGTTAAATTTTAAGAAAATTTCCATCTGCCAATTAAAATTTTTCTTTTCCCAAATTTGAAATATCATTTAGTTTAAGCTCTTTTCATTTTTCTTTTTTCTGCTCCTAATTCCTTCTTCAATACAAGGAGCATTTTGCAGCCATATTACTAGAAAAAAGTTATTACAGTGCCATATTTAAAGTAAAAAAAATACAAAACTGATAATAATTAAAACTAAATTCAAACAAAATCAGTAATCTTAAATGAAATTTTGTGATGATTAAATTTATATTATTATGAAATATCTTATATTATTATGAAATATCTTACGAAATGATTTTTTTAAGTGTTTAAGCCAGAAACTTCAAGGTTCTAATATTTTTTTATATGACCTGATGAAGAGATTCAAACCATAATTTAAATATCTCTTGACTTAAACAATAAATTTTTGAAAACTGGCACTTTATCTCTTAAAACATAAATTACAAAAGAAAGACAATTTCATGAGTATAATCCATCAATTTAATTTAAAGAAATTTCATTTAAAATATAAAATGCCGAATACATGTTATTTTAGCACTTAACCTTGCAATATCAATTTTAAAAAACTAACAGTAAAAATGGTTGTTTATAATTTCAATTTAGTTTACGCAATTAAAAAGAAGGAAAAAAAATTTAGATATTAAAAAAGAATTTTAACTTTAGAGTATTGAAATTTTAAATAAAATACTTTAATGCACTTACCCTTCACCATCACTTTCTGCATCACTTTCTAATAGGAGAAAAAAAAAAAAAAAAAAAAAACTTTATTCCAAGCAAATAATATTTAAATAAAACTTAGATTATAGATTCAAAAAAAAATCTAGCACAGAAGTTTTTATTACCAATCTCAAAGGACAAGTGCCTGTAATATATTTAAATCAATTCCTTAAGCATTATAACAAGCAATGTGATGCCAGCTGTTTCATGATGTTTGAAAATAAATTTAAAACTGTTGTTTTTAATAAATATTCAAATGTTAGGGATGACACAATATTCTAGATATTTTCATTAAATTATACAACAATTGAAAAGGATTTGAACCAGATGGTATTTTGTGTGGTAATAAAAAAAAAGAAGTGAAAATTAAAAGAAGTCTGCTCCCCACAAGAGTAGGCAGGGGGAAAAACTATTGTATGCATTGGTGCATTTCCAATCGGGCAGGCTAGGCAACACTGGGTTTAAAAAATGTCACAAGCAGATCAACTCGAAAGTGTTATTAGCCAAGCTGCCAAATAAATTTGTAAAATAGATCAGTTTTATGAATTATAAGCAATTAGGATAAAATTAATGCTTTATTAAGTATAATCATGTTCCTATTTGTTTCAATATGCTTGTTTAACCATTTCAGCACTATACAGCAAGCATTTGCTTAAATTTAATTGCATATAAAATTTAATAATGTGCAGTACTAATAAATAAATAAACCATTAATATTTTTACAATTTATTAATTTTTTTTTTTTTTTTTTTTTTTTTTTTTTGCTTTACAACTAAAATATGTTATCAGACATGCTAATTAAGTTAAAATTGTACTGAAATAAACTAAATTAACCAAATTAAACTAAACTAATTAAAAGTTTGTTAAAAAAGGAGAATCAAAATATGCATTATCTTAAAGCCACAAAATGTTAATTCACCACTAATTACATAATATATATATATATATATATATATATATATATATATATATATATATATATATATATAATTAACTTTTATCAGAAAAAAATTATAAAAAGAACACAGGATATTTTAGTGTTAAGCTGCACAGCATTTTAGATGATATAAAAATTTAAAAAATAGCACATCTTATATATAAAAATTAAAATTCATACACTAATTTATTGAAATTGTTTTTCCCCCCTTTATTTAACAATGCATCCAATTAACAAACAATTTAATGCAAATATATATTTACAATGTCACTTAAAGCCCATAAGGTGAAAACCAATAATAAAGATGAATTTATCAATCCATATAAGAGATAAGGTATTTTTATGCTTCAAGTATGTATATCACAGCGAGATTAAAAAACCATTAAATGAAAAAATTTCAAAAAAAAGAAGAAAAATGTAGACTATTACCTGATTCAGCATTATCTTCACCATCACTTTCAGATTTCCTGGATTAAAAAAAATTTTCAATTTCAATTTTTAACATATTCATTAAATTTTATTAATTTATACATTTAAAAAATTGACTATTTAGTACAAGTACAAAAAAATTCAGAAAATCCTACTTTGACTTCTTTTTATCTTCATCTGCTGATTCACTGGCTTCTTTCTCCTTAGTCTGTATAGGGGACGAAGGAGAACTATGGGCACTTTCACTCTTATTAAAATCTTGTTTCTCATTGTCACCTTCATCATCACTTTTATTCTCATCATCAGAGCCAACATGAACACTATTTTGATCATCTGCAATATTAAAGGCATATATATATACATAAAAAAAATCTTACACATAACATCGCAAAATTACACAAATAGATTTAAATATAAAGAATTAAATTCTTGCCAAGATATCAAATTAACTAAAACCATTTAAATCTGGTATGAGTAAATATAACAATATTTATAAGCTTCTTTTCCTATAAAATAAAGGTGCGAGTAAAACTCAATCACGAAAATTTAGAAGCAATCTCTTTGAATGTAAACTACATCAAATATTACTTTGAAATTTAGCTTTCCAGCTTCATTAATAACTTAAATTAAGTTTTAACATTAATATTCGATTCTTAAACTTTTACACAAACACTTTCACATTTAGATTTATAATAGCATTATAACTTTATATAAGTATCCTTTAATATCCAAAATTTAGAAATATTCTCAGCAATCTCATTATTTAGACCATGTATCAAACTCAATTAAAGAGACATTATTTTTTAACATTTATTGACACCTATTTTACTGGCATCATTATTCTCTCATTATTAAAAAAAAGCATGCTTTTGATATCAAATCAAACAATAACAACAATTTCATTCATTAAAAGGCATTATCAAAAGTTATCTATAAACTTAAATGAATTATAGCAACTTCAATTAGAAAAAATATAAATAAAAATGCTTTACCTTTCTCTTCATCAGCACTTTCATTATCTGATGCATTTTCTTTAATAGATTGCTTTTCGTCTTCATTTTCATCAGCACTTTCAATATTCACTTCAGGAATATTCTCCTGTTCAGATTCTTCATTATCACTATGATCACTGGCTTCATTGTCACTTTTCTTGGCATCTTCATCATTTTTATCACTATCTCTTTTTACAGCTGCTTCATCATCACTATCGTGGTTTTCGGCATCACTCATTTCAACATCGCTAGCCTAAATTTCAGTAAAAATTTGATAATTAAAGTATCCAAATTATGTAATAGGAACTTCAAAGATATGCAACAAAAAAATATTTAGAATTTCTTCCAGTGTATCATTAGTAATCAGTATAATTTTTTTTTACCTTGTTACTTTAACATTCCCATGTTTTCAATATTTATTTAAAGATGTTTAAGTAAAAGGTACATAATCTACAGTCAAGTGGAATGATTTGAGTTTGCATCCTCCTCTTTTAAATACTACTAGATTGATGAATTATACAAAGACAAAGTATACTAGTATATACAAACACTAGTATATACAAACACTAGTATAATTAGAAAATGATTAGTCCATTGCAGGTAATCCTCTCAGGAAGTCTTGCACTTTGCAGATATGCTGCTTAATGCTATTTTGTCAGAAGAAAAGCACTGCAAAACAATTTCACAGCATGATTAATATTTATCAAATTTCTTCACTTTGATAGAATGCCATAGAAAATCTAATAAGGGTTCCGTAAATATTTTTTCACTGCCTAATTAACTTATCTACACTAAGCTTATTTACAAAATACTTAATAGTTTCCAAGTGCAAGCAAGAAATATTGAGAAAGCTTGGCATCATGACAAAAATTCTATTTTTAAAGGCACAAATAACTCTACTGACTTCTTGTTCCATGTCAAGAACAACTATTATCTTTCCAAACCCTCTTAAAATCATTGTTTAAAGAAAAAATATCTAACAATGGATGATTTTGATCTTAAAATATAATTCAAAAGAAATATCCTTATAGCATAGGTATAATGTGTTATGAAAATAAATTTTTTTTTTAATTTTCTATAACTTTTTAAATAAAACAATATTTTTTATTGTTTCATTTCTTTTAATTCACTGAACAAATACTTCTAATATTATTATAATCTACTTTAAGAGAATCATATGCAATCTGGCATTTAAAACAAGAGAAAAAAATTTAAACAAATGCATTTAATATAGTTTTATAAACAAAGTAAATTTTAATGACATATAAATTTATATTACATACATATTTACATTAGTAAATTACACACATATTTTTTCTCCTAATTAAATAATATTACACCAAATAATTGTAAAAAAAATAAAATTATTAAATTGTTATAATAAATAAAAAAATTATATAGTTACGAATATCTGCATATTCTGCTATGGATTAATTAGGTTTCTTTACTTTGAGATACTTTTTTTTAAGTTAACTTATGCAATTTCCATGTTTGTAGTGTCAAAAAAGTATTTAAACATTGTTAATTATTTCAAAATTAATTAACACAAAAAAAAGTAGAAATACTTGTTACCAGAGAAATATGTCCTATATATATATATATATAATGCATTTGGTCACCTTCAAATTCAAATGTACACAAACTGTTTAGGAAATTCTTCATCTATACTTATAATAAAGTTCAGTGTGTGTGTGTGTGTGTTGGCGCTCTACAGGCTAGACCGTTCGACCAACAGCTATGAAATTTGGCACGTGTATACCTTGGAGGCCGGGAATATGCACCTCGGGGTTATTTTTTTGAATTTTGAAATAAAATTTTATTTATTTAAAAAATAAGCGAAATTTTAGCGTGTTTCTGCTATAACTTCCGAAAATATTAACGTACAAAAAAGATTTTTACATCAAGTTAAAGATCAAAAATTTATCTTTTAAATAATACCAATGTTTTAACCTTAAAATTAAATGTCTATTTTTAATTAATTTTTAAATATATAATTTAACTATATTTTTCAACAATTTTTTTCGTACAAAATAAAAATAAAATTTAGGCTGCACGAGCACGTTTCGCATTCATGGGGAAAAAATTAGCTTTTTTCAAAGTGTTGCCATCACATCGATTAAAGCTCCATTTAAAAATAAATTAAATCTTTTTGGAAATGAAATCTGCAAAAATATGATTTTCGTCACGTGTCTATAGGAAAAGAAACAAATATAAAATATTTTTTTCTAAAAAATAAATTCAAGAAAAATTATTTTATGACCTTTTACACTATCTGTATTATTAATCCAATAAATCAGTTTTATTTTAAGGCAAGTTTTGTTTAATATGAACAGGATATCCATTCAAATCAGGGCCACACTGCTAATTTGTAAACCTTTAGTAATAGACACAGATCTTCTAAAATGGTCTAAATGGAAAATGATTATATTTTATGTAACTTGATCCAATAAATACTCTAATATATAACGAATTTTTGATTTTACATAAAGCTTCTGCTGTGGAAATCACGTTTAACAAAATGTTCTTGAAACACTAATATTTTAAATATAGAATTTCCAATCAACAAAATCAATCACTTAAACTGACTGATTTATAAAAATTTGAATATCACTATATAAGAAAAAAAAAAGGGACAATTTTAGATTTTCCATCGATCGTTTTAAAGAAAATACGCCAATCAGCGCACACGTTTCTCAAGATTAATTGGCCTAAGATTATGAAAATGTGGAGTTTTTCTAAATTTTTAACATTCAAAACTTCTTAAATCAGTCTTAGTTGATTGTGGAAAATAGAAACATTCATTCATTTATTTAAAATTTGGTGTGTCCAGAATATTTCTCAGAATATGATACCTTACTGCATAAAATTTAGACTTCATAATTTTTGAAATATATTTATAGGCCGGAACAAAATATTATTATTGATTTCATTTCAATCCTTTTGAAAGCCAAACTAAAAACTGAATTTTATGCTGAATCTGAGAAATTTTTGTTGAATTATTCTTTGAGATATTACGCAAATTATGAAAAATATTTTGTAGTTCACATAAGACTTAAATACCGAACGATTCTGTTTGCAGTACTCATATTCAATAATAATAATTAATAAATAACAACAAAAATGATAAATAAAATAAAACGCTTGGTTTCATTAAAAAATATCTTTACATTAATTGCAATTTCAGCATTTCCACTTTAAATTAAAGTTGAAATTTTACCGGAAATGACAACAAATTAGCAAAATATACATAGTAAATTGAACGAAATGATCTAAACAACAGTATAAATTTGGTATGACTATCAAAATTTGAAGATTAAAAATGTTTTGTTTGAGAAGCTATTAAGAGACAAGTTACTTAAAATATTTAATTGAAAATTGTAGCGAGCGGTAATACTGGTGAACCGGCTGGTCGCCAAAAGCGGCTAGTGATAAATAAAAGTAGCCATTTTTTTCAATACATTTTAATAATCCTATAATAATGAATTTTTGATGATTCTTATATAACATTAAAGCGCAAATAAATAAAACAAAGTTTTATCAGAAACAAATATGTAAATAACATATTTTGTGCGTGATATCAGTGATTCAACTAACCAGTGTGATTAGATGAAAAATTTAATTTTGACATGTGAAAAAAAAACTGAACAAAAAGTTAAATTGGAACAAAAAATTTAGTTTGAAATAAAGTTAATACCTATTTAAAGGAAGAAAAACTTACCTGTGCTTCATCATCAGACTGTTGTCCATTTGCAACTGAAGGTGAACGCTGAGGTGAAGAAGCATTTGGTGAAGATGGCGAGGATTTTCTTTCATTAGAAGATGAGCGTGATGAAGGAGACTGTGGAGATGAAGGAGGAGAATCCTGAGCAACTTCTCCATCAGATTGTGAAGCAGGTGAATGTGGTGACGTGGGTGAGGAAACTGATCTTGCAGCTGGAGATGAAGATCTGGAACGAGATTCTGATTTGGGACTTTCTGGGCTTTCTTCATCTCTATTACAGTTTTCTTCACCTCCACTTTCCGAGTCGTCACTCATCTATGAAAAGCAGAACCGATTCCATATGACATAATATTTAGAAATATCACCAACAAATTTTTTATACAATAATCAATACTTTTTAAAAGCTAAACCTATATTTAAGGAATTTTCTTCAACTGCTAATAAATATGCCTCAAATGCTTTCTACATCTAAAGTTATTTTTCAAACATTTTAAAGCATAAAATTTTAAAGAATATGAATTAATCTATAATAAAAGAGATGCTATTCTGTTAACAGAACTCAAATCATCACCCAGCTTAAATATTAGTACTACTTCATTAGCCGCAACATTCATCTGAGATTAGTGATGAGTTATCAATAAGAATAGGTGAGCTACAAATAAAATTGGACTTTGGTTTTTGTATTTATTTATTTTTGGAGCTTCATTATGGAAACATTAAAATAAATAAGCATGCATTTAATAAAATATAGCTTTTCACAATATTTCCATCTGTAAAATTGGAAATATTGCTAGCATATAACTAAATGTACAGAATTTAAGTTGAAATTTCAAAACTGCTTTCTGAAGTACCAGAAAAGGTATTAAATTATAAAATACATATAATGTATAAATACTTTTTTAAAGTTTCAGCTACTGTGGGCTTTATCTAATTAATGCCTAATCTGTGCCCTTTCAATTGTCTACAATTTGTTAACCCAAAGAATCAAGCAATGTATTCTACTAGCAACTTGTAAATTTATTTATTAATTTTTTTTAGTTGTGCATCTAAAACATGAATTTTAAGTTAATTGAAAAATTAAAATAAATAACAATTGATTATTAATTCAAAAATTAAAAGTATGAATCTAACTAATTTTAAATAAAATTTTGAATTATAAAAATATTTTTAACTTTATTTTTAAGAAGAATCTTCCACCCTTAATTTTTCTTTACTTATATATAAACAAGATCTCTGCATTTATTATTTTTATAAATAGTAATTCCTCTTCAACTTTCTGATATAGTTTATTTTACAATTCTTTATTTTACTGGAATTCTTAGAAACCTTTTAAATATTCTTTCTTGATTTAATAATTATTTTGATATTTCAATATGTCAATTACTGAGAAATAAGGGGAAGGGGAGTGGATTTATTTTTTTAAAGAATGGATAATGTCAAGAAGAATGCCGTAAATAATGAAATTTGAAAAGTGTCTATATATATATATATGACACTTTTCAAAATTGTTTTAAGCAAATTTCTTATTTTCAGCAATCTAATGAAACTACTAGGTTACCATATCTGTAACTAGAGAAGTTGTAAGATGCCTTCTTAAGTGGTGGGAGAGGGACACTTTTCTTGGTGCCTATTTGAGATGCTATTAACATTGTGAGCATGATTAAGTTTATTTCAATGAGTTATTCAACAAAATACATTTTTTTTTCAATGCATTGGTGATACTATTAAGCTCCCACTCCCCTGGCTGGCAAAATCATAAGATTTTTTTAAGTTCAAAAATTCAACTCAATGTAATCTAACATCTAATCCTCTTTATAAAAATTGATGCAGCCAGGTCAAAAAAATTCATATCTGAAAATGCAAAGGAAGCTGAGCAATTGTTGATTATAAAGGATTTTTTAAAAAAAACATACTTTGAAAAGGAAATCAATTATAATTAATACATTATATACGAGAAACATACTTTTAAATTTTTCACAGTCTGTCGCTTGAATTGTGGGTGTCACATAAAAGTATATGTTGTGCATATAAACAGCCACTGCACAAATAAGTTCACAATGAAATATACACATATGCAATATATAAATAAAAGTTAAGATGCTGTCAAACTCATCACATTCTTATTCGTGAAAGAATCTTGAACTTATTTTTAACTAACATAACTTAACTACAGTATTAAATCTCATGACAAAATGGTCTGCACTATTTTTACTAATAATTATCAATACCCAAAATAACTGAAAATAATATCACAAATGTTTCCACAAAAATAATTTTTAACTCTAAAATTCTTCCAATTGTAACTATCAGAGTGAGTCAATACACTGAAAGAGGAAAAGGAAAGAAAGAAAATATTAAGAAATATTTTAAATGACTTTTTAAATATTGAAATTCAAGAATAAGAATTCACATTTATGAAAAGGAAGGGTTTTGATGTATAAATCAGTGAATAATATTTAATTACTATTTTCCCCATGCATCAACAAATTATATATAAATTTTACATAAATTCACAGTTCATCTATATTCTTCTATAATTCAAAATAATAAGATATTGTTTTATTGTTATGTTTACAGTAAATTTAGTTTACATCATGGGTTCTTTAATTTGTTTACAAGTGTGATTCTATTTCAAATCAATACCATTCTGTGATCTCATCTAATACAAATTTACAGCTCTAATAGTAGACATAGGGTTCAGGCATTAATTAAAGGCAAACAAATTCATCTTAATGAATACATTTGTACATCTTAATGAATACATCAGTGACTTACACAATCGTTACCTATCATCGATCCTAAGTGCAGCTTTGATAGCTTATGTTAGCAAAAATAGGATGCTCGTTTCATATTTTCTTTCCATCCGAATGCGTGTACACAAACTGTTGATGATTCGAACTCCGTTCACAATGATTTATAAAATGAAGTGAAATGATGCTTCCAATTATTTATGCAAATATTTTTCACTATATATATATAAAAGCGGAAGCACTCGTACGGTAGATACTTAGATCATGCTTAGACGTAGATTCAGATTTTCTTTTGTATTCGTAGTCTGTGTTGGTGTGATATTTTATAACGTATTAAATGTTTGTTGGTTTGTCTCAAGAAATAGAAGTCTGTTTTTAAGAAGTCTTCTCGACCTGCAACATTTTATAAGAACCAGTCACATGCATTTTTCACTGCTATTATTAGAACATTTTATTCTGCGGGCCTTACAGACGATTGATCTTGGCAATTACAGGGTTTGAACCCAAATATCGTCTGACAGCTTATTTAACATCCGATTCTACTTTAGAATAGAGGAAGATTAAAGGAAAATAAATATTGATATTTAAATTATCCTAATAAATTATTTATTCGATTAAAAATTATTTCAAATTAAGATGACTTGCTAAATTATTCTTGAAAAATTCACACAGAACAATGAATGTTTTCACAGCTCTTGAAGTCTATATATATAGTTTCATTAGAAATCCAGACTCATAATTTTAAAAAAACTATTTTATATATATATATATATATATATATATATATATATATATATATATATATATATATATATATATATATATATATATATATATATATATATATATATATAATAAAGATGAGATGGTGATTAATTTTGAATCATATTTTTAAACAACTACTTTAGATCATTTTCAAGGTAATAAGAATTCTATGGAGAGCATAAACAAAAGTATAAGCCTAGCAAGAGCACAAATGCTATGGAGGGAAAGGGGTGATTTTTTGTTGTTGTTGTTGTTTGATTAGAATGCCTTACTGAGTTTCTGATGCAGCTTTCTTAATATTTACATATAATAAAGAAAATCAAACAAGCATTTATAAAATAGCCAAAACAAATTAGGTAAAAATGCATTTAATAGTTTGGAGGAGATAAAAGACCACATATGCACAAAATAAAGGAATTAAAATATCAGAGGAAAACAATTTTATCAATTTATGTAACATATTTGCAACAAAATAGCTGCATTTTGTTTGTGAATAAATGCAGTTCATTTACGTTGAAATGGAATTAGTAGCTTAGATTATTTCCAAATGTAATAAAATGCAAAAAAATCCATCTACTATCAGCAAACTCACAAAAATTTTGAAAATTTATTATAGTGTAGGTATATTTTTCTGTCCTAACAAAGATCAAAACTTCATGATATACAACAAATACTAATATCTACAAAGCTGTTAAGTATAATGTCATAAATACTAATGTCATATTTAAGGCATTATACATTTATCTAATAAAAAAGCATAATAAATCCTAATAATCAAAACACCGATATGTGCTGTTAATTCAAAGAAACAAATGGATTTTTTAATATCATATTCCAGAATTTGATGATATTTAAATCAATGGTGAAAAATGAAATATGCTATGATATTCTAAATTTAATTAATATTCAAGATTTTTTCATGGACAGGCTTTAAAACAATTTCCACTTAACTGAAATAAAATAAATTTTCTGACTATTTCAATCACATTTGTGAATTTTAATCTCTTAAATTCCCTTGTATCCTTAAGTAATTAAGAATTTTAAAAAGACAACACTGAAAAAACAGCTAGCTCATGCCACATAAACAACCGAAATTAATTCACGCCATATTTTATTTCACATCACAATTACGCAATCTGTAGTTCACTTTAGCGTTAACAGAATGGTCACAAATTATTCTGCTTCTCTATAGTGTAACCAGTACTGAAACAGTTAATGGAAAACAATGCAATAACAATAAAAAGTAAATCTTAGCACAGCAAACTTCTAGATAAACTCGGGTTAAGCTTGATGTAACACGTTTTATTTTTCTGGACGCTAAATATAAATTTCTGTCACATAATAAATCTTCACAGTTTACATCGATTTACTTAAGTTTAAGAAATATAACATTATAAAATGGATTAAAAAACTGACATCAGAACCAATAAGGTAAAGGACGTCACATTATTAATAACTAATGACTGGAACCTTTTTATACATATTTGAAAGATAAAATAGATAGAATTTAAAAAATGCAAACATACCGCACTCATTTTGATTTGTAAGTAACTTTTGAAACTAAGCTGAAGAGGAAAATCTTGAATACGATAGAAATGAGATCACACACAACAAACAACGTTATATGACAGAGCTAGCATAATCCGCAATTTTCTTCCGTACGGTAGACATTTGACGACATAATTGATATCGGCTCATTCATTGGCTTAGGAGATTACAAACTACACTACATGATTTGGCGCAAAAGCGCTCTTTTTTTCCTTTATCACAGCTGTCAGCTGAAAAAAGAATTGAGTCACGATTTAGCATTTCTAAGTTAATAATTTCCACTTATTTAGATTCATTGCTGTATCAAATTTTAAGCATCTAAATTTGAGAAGCGCCAAAAATAATCTTATTCGTAGCCACACAAATCCATTCGTGTGGCTGATATTTACAATTTGACTATATAAAGAGAATAATTTGATTTTGAATCACAAGATATTCAAAATTCGAGAAAAACTATTCAAAAAAGAAAATTATTAAATATTTAAATTTCAGCAATATGACCTGTAACTTTCAAAAAAGTTTAGATGAGCAGTACCGTTTGTTGGCGAAAATGCTACTCAGCTGAGAGAATAGACGATAGCAACCCATTCCTGTTTTTTGTGCAGATCAAGAAAGTGCTCTTGTGATAATCTTGCTCAGACTATGTAAAAGTTGAAGTAGTTTGTTATTAAAGCATTTGTACTTTAAAAGAGAAAAGGTGTTTGAATCATAATCTATGATTATATGTTTGATAAGACTCTAATGGCAAAAAAAGAAAAAAAAATCTGTAAAGGATAAAATGTTCCTAAATACTGAAGCATTATTAGATCTAATAAACTCGTTCTGAAATCCAAAACAGCATGATGTTTTCAACTTAATATTCAAAAGAATCCAGAATAGAAATGTATTCTTATACTGCTTTTAAAATAGAATATAAATAAATGAAAGTTTAAATTATTCCACATTTTCTGATTTTTCATAATTTGGTATCTTGCAATTGATACGCCTTGCATCATTCCAGTGTAGTGTTAAAATCCCTCATGAAAAATAAATATTTATATTCAAATAATTTTAAATTTTATGAAAATTAAATCACAGATTAGGGTTTTTTAAATATTTGATTATAATATTTTAATATGAAAAAGGCTTCTATTTCACAGATCAGTGGTGCATTTTCGCTCTTTTTCCGACAAGCACAAGCATTCTTATCCCAAATTTCTCTATAGTGATTTTGATATAAAATTTATTTATTTATTTATTGTAATATTCTACTAGCATCGAATTTTGCTGATTTGATTTTAGTAAAAAAAAAATCACATTTCTGATGGAGAGTTAATAATCATTCGTAATTTACGCTGGCAAAATACGCTATTACCCGAGCGTTAACTGGAGTGGATATCTCTTCCATTCTCAATTCTCACATACATACATGCCGTTTGTAATAAATTCCCATACATTCACACATAAACAATGGCAGATGATATCGCTCGTCGTAGAGAAATCCGTAGACGAAAAATTCTTGAAAGTTCAGAAGCAAGAATAAAAAAGATCTTTAATGTTAATACGAATGAGACTTTAGGTTTGTTCAAATATAATAATACTTTCATTAAAATTTTTTGATCTACTCTAATTTTTTTTCGGTGGAACACGATTTTCCTTATGTGATAGATCATTTCCATTTTTTATTACTGGAAGTTAATTTTCACAATCTTAATTTCTATTATAGCCAGATTAGTTAGTTTCAATATAGTTAAATTTTTCTTTTATCCTATTCTGATGAATAATTTTTATAAAGATAAAATCTTTGTCACTTTAAAGAAAATAAATGCATATAAATTGCATCTTAATAATTCAGTTATTAGAATAGTTTATTTACAGTTATTGCAAAATATCTGCTGTTGAATTATTAATTGTTCATTATAACAGACTTCACTTTGAAAAATTCAGTTACATACTTCAATCAGTTAACTTATTATTTATTTATATATACTCAGTATTCAAACTTTATGTGGTAAATTTAAATTCTACATATCCTCATTTATGAATATAAATAATGTTAGATTTTATTTCTGTAAGAATAATATTCTTAGAAATTTATTCAAATTTATCATTAGTGAATTATGACATGTTTGAAATTATATGAAGTGTGGCATGTATGAATCACGAATTTTCTTCCATCTGTATAGTTAATTTTTAGTTGTTTACAAGCAATATTGGGATATATGTAACATTTTTAATTACTTTTTGATTTATGATAAAATATTATTTGCATTTCACAAATTGTCATTTTCAATTCTAAATATGAAGCATTTAGGAAAAAATCTAGCCCTCATTAGGAATTCAGCCAAATTTTTTCTGCATTTTAGAATAATTATTTAAAGTTTTCTTAGAATAAATATTTTTGAGTTATAGAATCAATGTTTGTTTGTTTCATCTTTTTTTGCCATAGTAGTTTATTTGTTTTACTATGGTTTAAGTACAATAAATATGTAAAATAGTTTATATTTATACCTTAATTTTTTTATATTATAAAATTATGAAACCCTAATTTAAAACTAGAAATGTAATTCAAAAATTTTCTGAGAAATTTTTGAAAGAGTGGAATTTTAATTCTCATACATGCTATCTGTATCACAAAAGCTTAGAAATTGACAGTACATTTTTATAATAACAATCTTTAGTCTCATTTGGCAGCTTTAGAATTGCATCAAAGTCGAGCAGTGATTTCTAATTTTTCTCAAGCTAATAAATAATAGCTATAATTTTTCATATTTCCTAAAACTATTAATAATCATTGTGAAAAAAAAAATCTTTTTTTGCTGTATTTCATGTCAAAAGTAATCTGACATCAAACACCTGATAATCATGTAATTAAATCTAAAAGCATTTAATAAAGCTGCTGATGTTTCAGCGATATTTTCACTATGATCTTATGATATATTGTTGTTGATTGATGTTTGAATCTCAGAGACTGTTATAATAAGAAATAACAAATTAGTTATGTTGTTTAATTACTTTTTATGTAGCAAATGTGCTATTGAAAAATATTGTGATCATAAATTAAAATTTACTGCATTGTGGCAGATTGAATATTGATTATTTTTATATATCATAGATTATATAATTAGTAATAAAAACCAAGTTCATAGGGAAAAAAGTATCAAAATTAAACCAAATAAAATAAGAATCTGGTGGTGTATCTCTTGGGCCTAATTTCAGGGGATTTTCGGGTCACGAGAAGTCAATATTGTTGGACAATTTTAGTCTGAATTCTTCACAAAAAAAAATCCCTTATTTTGAATCCCTGCCTGAGGGTGACCCTTGAGGTAGTCTTCAGGCCGGATTCTTATTTTATTTGGCTTGATTTTGATACTTTTTTTCTATTAACTTGGTTTTTATTACTTATTGTCTAAATTCATCTGTGTTTTAGCAGTAGCTGCATTTGTGCTCTCTAAATATAATGGTGCTTTTTCTGTTCTTTTTTTTAGTTTTTAGTTCGATTCCAAAATAATTTTTTAGTTTCGATTCCGAAATAATTTTAATTTTAGATTGTTTCAATAATAGGTTTTAATTACATAATGCTTATATTTTTGGTTACTCATAGATTATTTATATATATATATATTCGCCTTAATCATCATTTATTAAAATCACTAATGCATATTATTCCTTCTGTTAGTGTAAGAATAGAAACTATATAAGAGTTGATTTATGTCTGTTTAATAGTCACTGTGTAAATAAATTTATATAGTTAATTAATTTATTCTGTCCTTGTCCTACATTTATCCTAAACATTTCTATTTCAATTCTTGCAATCTGAACTATATTCATATACAATTTTTACTTACTGTAAACAAATATTTATTGCAATCTTTTGTTTAATTTTACTGGAATACCTGTCTCTTTAATTTAGCTAAATAATCATTAATGAGAGTGACATCTGGAATAGTTTATAGATTAAAAACATATAAAGATATTAAATTATTGAAATTCAAAAGAAAACTTTTATTGATATTTGTAAGCATCGCTCTCATTCTGATAGTTAGAATTCTATAAATAACCTATTTTCTTTAAAAATCCTACTGTTGAAAGTGATGAACTGAATCAAATTTGATAGATTTGTCAGTTTTTCTCTCATGTATATTTAACTAGGCAATGAATCTTTTGATATAAAAATAAGGTGGAGGTTGTTGAAAAGTATTAGAAATAAATCATTGTTAGGTGATTGTAATTAAAAAATTATTTTTTCGCTTTCAAATAAATATGTAGCTAAAACAATTAAAATTTAAAGACGCTGGAAAAGAAGGAATAAGGTGTAGGCAACACCAAGGAATGAAACAAACAAATTTACAAAGAAAGATTTAAGTTGTTTAAATATATGTTGGTTTAAATCCACTGGTTGTTTATGTAAAAAAAAAGGTACTGTTAATTTATTAAAATAGATATTAGTGAGATAAATCTGTTGGGCCGAAAATGATTTTATCAAATTATATATATATGTTTTTTTTAATATTGCATTTATCGACATCAGTCATTTTTATAATTTATTCAGTATTATCAATTAGTCTGCAATATAATCATAAGAAGCAGGAAAGGATCACTATGTTCATTTTAAGCTCTTTTAATTGTATATATTTTTTGATTTTAATTTTTGTATTTTTCTAATGAAATAGTTTTAAAAAATAGAAAACTTTCATTTCCCTACTTCCAAATTGTATTAAAAGTAACTAAGTGCAAAGAAGCTTGCATTGATTCTGTTTTAAATTTCTTAACGTAGTTTTTGTTGACTTGGGAAACTATTTTAACTATCTGTGTTAATTTGTCCTTTCCATATTTTTCTTCACCATATTTTTCTTACTCAAACATGTTCTGTATATTTAATTTGTAAAGAATAAATTACAATTGTTCCAGGCATTAGAAAAGAAATGAATAAACTGCTGTTTTCCCCTCAGTTTTTATTTTTCAATTTATCTGCAATCAAATATGTATTATTAAACAATTCATTATCTGAAGATGGATAATTAATATATGAAAAGTAATTCATTTGCTGTATGAATAATTGAGAGAATTTCCTTTCTAATATTTGAAGGTCAAAAGAATATCACTTAATAAACATAGCATCATAGAATTTTCTCTTATTTCTAAAAGTTTTAATTATGTCATTGCTGATTTTACTTTGAATATCTTGGAATTTGTATTCAGCATTGATATTTGTTTTCACTAAATACTTTTTACATGTGAGTTTATCTGATTATAAAGACAATCATAATTTAAAATTGAGTTGGAGTTTAAAAAATTACTACTGTTTTACTTTAACTCTTTTGATGTAATTTTTTAAAAAAATAAGTTATTTGTGGAATCTTGCCTTACATTTTTCTCTCATAGGCCATTTTCCTAATGAACTTTGTAATTTTTTTTTTTTTTCCATTTTACTCTTAATAGCATTAAAATTGTTTTCTGAAAAGCAGTTATCAACCAGTTAACCAGCACAATTTTAAAAGTTTATACTGTAAAATTGGTTTATAACAGTAAAGTGTAGAAGTCTAAAAAAATATTCTTATAGAAAAGTTATAATTTTAAATATTTTAAGTATTATTGCATCCAATGTTTATGTATGTGTGCAAATGTTAATATATTAATTTTAATATGTTAATTAATTTATCTTACAAATATTTGTTGATATAAAATTATATTTTTAGCATTTTAAGTTATTTAACCTTTTTAACAGCTTCAAAGTGGAAATTTTAGTTAAAATTTTTGCAAACGATAAAAGTATTTAAAAAAAGGGAGATAAGAGGATAGCCATCCATTTCTAGCTTAAAAATTATCTTTGCATAGCAAAGACATTTTTTTTTTTTTCCTCATAAATTGTTGGTCCACTAAAGGGCAAATTTTACATTCTTATCATATAAAGCAATCTTTGAGTAGTTTTATCAACATTGTCATTTACAAAACCTTCAAACCATTTTCCTTTGCCATTTACTTTACTTTTATTTGCAGTTTCTTCCATATTTTTTTTTACTTTTTTTTATATAAAGTGTTATTGTTGATTCAGAAATCTTACTTTTTTACAGCAGCATCAACTTTCTTTATTTCTTAATCAAAAATTTTGTATCTTTTTTTTTTTCCCTAATTTAAAAATTCTTGTATCTTTTCTTCTAATGCTTTATAGTGTGCCATCATAAATTCAAAGTTTTAAACTGTCAAAAATGAATTTGAAGGAGAGACTATCAGCCCAAAGTGCTGAGTACAATTGAACATGTGTGACAACAAGCTGTGACCCCCCCCCCTTTCCCATTTCCCTGTTATATCGCATTCAGGTTTGTGAGATGTTGTTTTCCAAAAAAAGAAAGAAAAAATGAAAATCAAGATTGTAATGCATACATTAGCAAAAAGAGCAAATTTTCTTTATGGATGGGTACTGTAATTTTTTTTTTAAATTATCACAAAATATGTTGAATTTATAGCAATTCTACTGAATCCAAAGGAAATGTCATATTAACCAAGTTTATTCTGCATAGCTATGGTTGCTCAGACACTTCAAAATAATGATGTAGAGTCATAAATGTTGCATTTAATTTCTTGACAAATAAAAATTGCTCACCTCTAATTCAAATTCGTACCATACTTTTTGCAGCATGTATAATTTTTGCAGTTTTTAATGTATGCTGTCTAAACATATATAATGATAAAAATGATAACTTTCTTGGTCCTTTCTGTTCTTTTAATTGTTTAATTTTCATTCTTTTAATTGAAGAATTTGTAATTACAGGCAGTTTTGATCCACTTAATTTCCTTTTAGCCTGACCTTGAATACTTGCTACATTAATGGCATTCTCACATGATTCATGTGATAAACCAGAATAACTGAATTTTCAAAGCTACTGTTCAGTACTCTGGCTAAAAGGAAATCTCAATCCTTAATTATGGCAAAATATGCATTAAGCAGGATGAATATAATTGTTTTTCCCAGTTCAGTACTATGTCTCTTTCACATGTATTTTGAAATAAAACTATAAATAATTAGTTGTGTATTTATTTTTTTACAAAATAATGATTATATTTATATATTACTTTTCTTCTATTTTAGAAAAAGACCCACTAAGACATGAAGATAGTGTTGCTAGTAATAGGAATTATGGTGAAATAAATCAAAGAAATTCCAGTCTTGAAGATGATGACTTTCCAGTTGGTGATTATGAATTTGCTTCTAGAGAAAAGCATACCACTGAAAATCAATCTAGTAAATGCACAAATAGACTACTAATTTGTGACTCTCAGTCTTCATCTTCTGCAAATGGAGACTTCTCTAGCTCATCTTCTTTTGAAAATTACATCTTTCCTAAAAAAGTATCTGCTGCTGAAACAAGATCATTCGGTAGAACTAGGTCAGATGTTCGACGTAACAGTAGTTGCACTCAAATAATGATGGAAACATTGCAGTTTTCTTCTTTCTCTTTGAAACTGTTGCGTGTATGGCTAGCTGTAGTTGCAGCTTTTGTTGTGAAAGCATACTTCTTATTGTCAAAGAATGTGCCAGTTTTCAAAGTAAATAACTTTATTTTATAGAAAGTTTTATTTTAGTTCTTTTATTCATGAATTTAATCTTATTTCATTTAGCTGTCTTCTACTTAAGTCATCAGAAATCATGATTGTAATGTTGCATTATGAAATTTAAGGAATTTATTAACTTATTGGAAATAGTTTACAATTTTATTCTATTTCTAAATTATAATATTGATTTATTTTAACTGTAAATGAAATACTGATTATCTAGACTAAAGGATCTAAAAGTAAGTAATGATTTGATGCTGAGAAGACTTTATACTGTTAAGATTGTATTTGATTTATACATAATAAATTGCAGCTCTGGACCTTTTCCTAGAGTTGGGGACAGCAGGATCATAAGCTGGTCTTTGTAGCAATTTGTTGCAAACCTGGGATATTATTTGGAAGCACTTAATTGATGTTCTTCAGATAAATTCCAAAACTGGTTAAATTTAGAGACTATTATGAAGTATTTTCCTTATACATATCGGGGGGGGGGGGGCATTAAGAATCTTCATCAGTTTTTTTGCTTTGAAAAACATGCAATTTTTTAATGTTATGGACAGAAGTGGCTTCCCATATTTGGGAACTGTACATCATGGCAAATCTTATAATTTCATTGTAGAGCAGAAGCTTGAGTCTGATTGATAGCTTACTCCATGGAGCAATTAAACTGTTGAGTTTAACACTCATTTATGTAACTTTGGTGAGGGCCACTTTAAAATGATTATTAAAAAATAATTTTGCATTTGAGCATACTCAGCAGTGTTTGTTTGTTTGTTTGTTTTTTTGTTTTGTTTTTTTTGTTAGTAAAACAAAGTATCTGCCTGACTGGCCATCACATTTCTGAAGAGTATGCTTGTGTAATATCTATTGCATGCTGGACAATGTACTCATTCATTATACCCATTGAGGTAGGTGAAATTGGTCACTGTCACTGAGGAAGCGCTTGATAGTGTGGTGGCTAGGAACTCTCGTTGCCCCTGACTTCAAAAGGTTGAGTGTAGGGAAAATCCTTCATGGTAACATCATTCTCATGGTGGCTATCCGACTTGTCCTTTTAGTATAGGTTCCTTAAAAGAACCAGTATGAATAGATATTTTGAATCTATATTAAAATGATTATGCGCCTGCAGAAATTTATATATTTAGGCAACTTCAAACAGCTTATCTTTAAAACAACTATATATATATGTCATTTAATATCACTTTGATTTATCAGTAAAATTTGCTGCTTATTCCAGAAGTAAATTTGCAGAGTTTTAAGTGATGTTGACACACACTGAATTTCATTGACCTGCTAAAAATGAGTGAAACTGTTTCCTTAAATGAAACTGAAACTTATAATTAATCAATGATTCTCTAAGCAAATATCGTTATTTTTGGAAATTTTTAGATAAACACTCTTGGAAATTTTTAGATAAACATTCTTGGAAATTTTTAGATTTAGATTAACAAACGCTCGCTAATTTTGAATTTACAATAAAATCCTAAGTGATGCATGACTGAAGTATTTTTAAAAAATCAAAATAACTAATTATTTGGATATTTGTGTAAAGGAATTAAAATCTTTCTTATAACTACAGAGAGTTCGACATAGTATATTGTTAATCATGATGAGAAAATGTGACTTTACTATTTGTTAAATTATCTATTTGAATTAATTCATGACAATGATTGCTTGCCTTTGTTATTAGAAGGTATTAGAGAATATTAAATTTTCTCTACTATAACGTTGGAATCAATTCTTCCTTATGCATATACTGAGAATAAAGCAGCATTTTTAAATAAATTTGTTTAAAAGTTATAAAGAGTATTTTGAATCATTTAATTTAATTTGACTATAAGTATCAATGAATATGAATGCATTGCTTTAAATTTATATATGATACACTTTTAAATAATTATTATTAAGTTTGTAGTTTATTGCAACAAATGTTGTACTGTATTATTGCTTTTGTAATAATAAAAATACAATAAATAATACAAATATTTTTTTTATTATTTTAGCTCTTAAAATTATTTATATTGAAGTTAATAATTTTGAATATTAAAATGATTGATGCTAATATTTTATTTTTTATCTTTTTAAAGACCATATTCATTCCATATGTGATGCTGGAGATAGCATTTTACTCATGGTCAAAGTTTGAACCTCAGGTATGAGTTTTTTGTTTTTAAACATAGAATCTAGATCAGAAATTCTTATTATAATTATCCAACAGATTAAATTAGAAAAGTTTGTAATCTTGAAAAATAAAGTTTTTAACTTCTTAAAAAATATATAGTTAGGCATAAAACATCTAATATATAATATCTCCTTTTTTTTCTATGCTTTTTTTTAAATCGTTTACAGGGTTAAAAGTCCTTAAAAGTTGCTTATTTTTTATGGCCCTTATATAAAAGTCTAAATGTGCTTTTTTTTTATTCAAGTTTGTATATTTTCATTTTGATGAGGGGGGGGGTTTCATCATGTTAGATCTGCCCAAGTATCCACTGTATTTTCTTTGCGGTATCAGATCTTTCAATGTTTAATGGATTTAATGAATCCAAAGATCAGTAAAAAAGATTTCATCTCAGTTTAGAGAAATTCTGGTTCTGGTAGAATGGGGAGAATATATTCATTTTATTTACTTTACTCTTCTCTCACCTCTTTTGCTGGCATAGATAAGGGGATTTTTTTTTTTTTTTTCATTTTATACATCATTTTATCTATTTGTATAAAACAAGTGTTGCTTTTTATCAGTAACTTCAGATTGTTGCTTTTCTTCACATGGTTACTTGTTGGAATGCATTTGTTAGTTATATTTCATCATTATCTAGTGACTTGTCATTAGTGAATTGTTTAACTATTTTTACTTCATTCATTGTGAACTTCCATAAGTGAATAAGCAAAATGAGTCAAAACTTCCAAATATTTAAAAAAAAAAATGTTTGTTACTCCAAAGTTTATTTTATATTATTTGTTACTCTTGCCGTAAGATTGAAAATAAATTACTCTTGATTCAATTGGCTAACCAAAAATTATGGAGCATAACTTTTTTTCCCTACTATACTTGAACACTGAAAATAAAAATCTGTGTATTCGTTGCATGCACAGCCTTTACCAAGGTCAGTAATTTTTATGCCAGAGGAAAGGGGATAATAAATACCCTTAATAGAGAATATGCAATGAAGAATTAGAGAGACATTTTGGGCTGGTTTCACATATGTTAGCGAGCGTATTAAGCCATTTCTTTTAATGTATCAGAGTGATGACCCATTTGTGCTGTTTTATGCATCTGATATGCATAAGTTAGTAAAACAACAATTGTATTTTTTAAATTTTTGAAAGAAAATTTCTAAGTTGAAATTATTTCTTGAGTAAATTACTAATGCAAGTACAATCTTTATAATATTGTATCTTGTTCCACAATTCATAAAGTGAATGCATGTATAAGAAAGAACAAATTATTGAAAGATTTACATTCTACAAAAGCAGGGTCTGATAAAATTATATGTCTTTCAAGAATGATTGTCAGTAACTTGTTTTTAAAATGTTGGAATGCATAATGAATAGATCTTCAATAAGATATCGGTAAGAAGTGTTTTGAATCATTAAAAAAATATTTTCTGTGTTGCACTTTCATCAGAAAAGATAAAAAGATATTATGACAATGCTAATCTCATGGAGTTTATAGATTTTTCTAGTCAAATCATCTTTACTTGTTTTTGAAAATAAGATAGTATAAGCTTTTTTTTTTTATCCTTTATTTAAGACCAAAAATTTAAAAAATTGTGGAGAATTCCAAAGATTATTTCCATTTTTTTCTCATGAACAAGCATCTGTTGAAAGAGATTTTGTCATTAATTAAAATATTGAAGTGGAAAATTTGAATGAAAAATATCATGTTTCACAATGTGTAGTCTATGACCACATAAAGCAATCTGGTAGAATCCATTCAGCAAATATTACTAGAGAATTCAGAATGTTAGCAACATCAGTCCATTCAAAATCTTGTTCTATTTTTTTGAAAAAACAAATAGCAAAAGAAACAGTTGTCAATGGCAACTGTTTTTTTCTTTTCGGCTTGATCTCTTAATGGAAAAAGGAGTTTCTCTTACAAAAGGAAATAGCTAAATTTGAATGTAAAGCTAATACACTTTTTTGACAAGTGAGAAATATTTCACTACTTAAAAAAATCTAATGAGTTGGGGAAAATTATTAATAAAAACATTGAATAAATTGAAAGTATTTAGAAAAATCTCTAAAAAGAAATAACTTTTTATTTACATATTTAATAAAAGTATAATTTTTTATATTCTAGATTTATTTACTTATATTCTTAACTTTTTTTCCAGGAATTGGAATGTTAATGAAGTAGCAATATAACCATTTTTTTCTCCATACTACTAATTGTAGTATAATTAAATAAGTTAAGATATTCGCTGAAAGTTTTTTAATAAGATTTTTCATACGAAACTTGCATTAAAAGAAAAACATTGTAAATAGCATAATTTCAGTGTTGGTGAAAAGTATTTAGAAATTTCTGGTAGTATTTTATGTTTATATTTGTATAAAACAAGACACTTATTTAATTAATGCCCAACTTGATATATTTCATTGAACTAATAATTCTATTATAAAAAAGGGTTATATTTTTTCTCTGAAGATATTTAAAAAGTACTTATAAATTGCTTATTTTTTAAAGATAAATTTAGTCTACACAACCTGTTTTATAATAGTATGTTATTTATCAGAAGTGCCTCAGTTCCCCTTCTTAAATTCAAGTGATAATACATATACACAAAAAACACAATACAAATTATTGCATAGTAAATTTTGTAAAAATTCATAATAAAGTGAATAAGATTTTATTTTTATTAAATAAAAAATTACCCTTCAATCATACTGAAGTGAAAATTCGGATTGACCTTTATACATGTTGAATGCACTTAACTGGTTGAAACCTTTTGATATCAAGAAATTATTTATGGAGAATAAGTTTGCTTCTATATACAATTTTGGCAAAAAACATGCTTTCTAAGTTAATCAATAAAAATTTCTTTTTTATATTTGACCATAACTTTTCTAAATGATTGAATGTTGTTAATATAAATAAAAGATTAATTTTTAAACTTCTAGTTGCCAATATATTAATGAGTTATTCTCTTGTTGGATGGTTGGTAATGATTTAAATATGTATTCTTATCTGGAGCATATCTGATTTATGGATGAGAAGGTATCTGAAACAATAACCAAATTCTTACTTCTCTCTTTGATACAGTAAGGGAGACACTTCTTTCTCAGCCTATCACTGATAGCAAGTTGTATCTTTTTTATAAAGGGTAAACGCATGAATTGCTTGAGAGGCTAATTTGCATTAAACACATTTCTTGTATCTGCAACTCAATCATGCAGTTCACCCTGCCTGACTACAACAGAATGGCTGTTTAATTATGTTTATATATCTGTCATCAAGTTGAAACCCTTCCTTTATAATAAATCTCTGAACTAGCTCTAAAAATATATTTAGGAAACTAAGCATTGTTATTTGGGAAAGTTAATATTTAGTTTATTTATAAAATTTCAAAAGCTATTTCATTTATAGTTATGCATTCCATCAAGAAAATACTATACATGACAAAAGGGGGGGGGAGAGTAATTAGAAAATTCAGTTTCTGAAAATTAAAATTTAAAATCTTATAGGATCAAATTGTTAAGTTAGGAAGAAAAAAATCTTAAGAATATTTCTCTAATTTTTTTAAGGTTTTTTTTTTTTTTTTTTTTTTTTTTGTATTTTTTAATGGTTCATTTGTAAAAAGCTCATTTCAGAATATCATATCTGCACTTATTTCTGCTTCAGTTTTATTAAATTAATTCATCAACTGTTTATTATGGCATTTTTTATTGTGTAGTGTTATTAAATCTATAAAGGTTTAATCAAACTAGAAACAGAATTCTTTAATAATTTAGTACTCGTTTCTCTAATTTTTTTTAATGCATTCCTTTTATCTAAAAATTTTAGCTGTGCTCAAGACCTTTGGCTTCTTCTATTATTTCTGGAGTACTGCTTATTTGTGGATTACCATCAACTGCTGTGTCTTCATTTAACTCAGCGTGGAATAGTTGTCAAAGTTTAATCATTGACTTATGTGTCTATCTATTTTCATTTGTAATTTTTCATCTTGTTTTTGAAACATGTATGTAAATTATTATGAAATCCAACTGTGTGTTGTCAAATAAATTTTGTATATCAATATTTTCCATTTGTTGTCTTCCAAATTTATTAATAAAACTTTAATTTATATGAGAAAATAGAAGGTCTGGTTTTTTTTTTTTTTTTTTTTTCTCTTCTTCTTTTTTATTATTATGTACTTTTCCAGTGAAGTGTCTCTTTTTTATAACAAGAGAATGTATGTGCATGCATTTGTGAGTATATGTGTGTTGATGCTGTACAAGCTAGACTGCTTAACCTACAGCTACCAAACTTGGTTTAAATGTACTTTAGAAAATTGAAATGTTTTTTTCAGTTTAAAATTAAGGAATTTTATTTTATTTTTCTGTGTAACATCTAAAAATATAACACCACAAAAACAATTTTCAGGGTTTTTTTTTTTTTTTTTTTTTGCCTACATTACTTAGACATGTTTACACAATAAACAAAACAGTATAAGACTATTAAAGTTACAAGGGTTGTTTTTTTTAATGTCTTTCACAATTTGATGCTTCAAAATATATTTGGGGGACAGATTTGAACAAGTTATACAGAAAAAGTTTAATTGAAATTAGCCAGTAATCTAAGCGAATTAAGTAATGATCAAAGATAATGGTAGGTTGTAAAATTGAATTACCAAATCTTTAATTTTCTCTGTAGTTGTATTTCTGTGAAAAAAGAATATTTTTTTTACAGCTTGTTTTCAGTTAATTATAGCTTCCTTTTTCTAATGAAAACAATTTTTTAATTCAAAACGATTTGATGGAAACAGCCTCAAAATCATAATAAAGAAGTAATGAAATAAAATATATCTTAAATTTATTATAATTCTATTAAAATAAATCTGCATTTACATTAATAAGATTAATATTACATCTCTAAATAGTCCTTAAAAAATACTTTATTTCTGAAATATTAATTAAAATTTATTAAAAAGCATTAGACTTCCAGCTTTTTATGATTTATTTCTTTAAGCTATTTCAGTTTTATTCGAAAGAAAATATCTAGGGAAATATTTGAATTCAGTATCTGTTGAAGGTGATCAAACATTTTCGAAGTTAGTCGAAACGTGTTTTTTCTACTAATAACAATTTAATTGTCACAACATGAATTTTTTTAAATAATATCTGTTTTATATTAAAGGAATGTTGCGGGTATGTGTATTGGGTCCTATTCAGAATTAGCCGCAGGTGACGACCAGGCTTAATGATTTTCTCTGTAAAATATGCATGACTTATAATGAAAATTATAATTAATATATGAATCAGCATAAAAAAACATATACCGAATCTTAATAGCTTGATCATCAACAGTGGGAAAAGAGCAAGGATGAAATAATAGTAACAACACTGAAAATGATACGAATTTCACTTCAACAATGAAATATATCGTTGTAAAATACGTTTAAAACATTTTTTAATTGATTAAAAATAGAAATAAAAATTATACGATAAAAAATTGGT
Source organism: Argiope bruennichi (assembly GCF_947563725.1). Lineage (NCBI taxonomy): Eukaryota > Metazoa > Arthropoda > Arachnida > Araneae > Araneidae > Argiope > Argiope bruennichi. The sequence continues at coordinate 108,604,903 of NC_079152.1, read as the reverse complement.
TTTGTTGAAATATATATATATTTAATATGATGTAAAAATTATATTTATGGTGTAAATTTTTTGGTGGTTATTGCCGAAAAATCCCAAAAAATTTTGCTGGATTTTTGATTAATTAAAATTTTAGAAAAATGTTACATAGGTGCACATTCTTACCCTCCAATGTGCCATGTTTGGTAGCTCGTGATCAATTAGTGCGGCTCGTCAACTCAGACACACACACATTCATGTTTGTTATTAGTAATGAAGAAATGAAAAATTATAGAACATATTTTTTTAATATTTAAAGCAAGTTGCAGAATTTTTTCTTATAGATTTTTGATGTGCCCGATCATTTTTGTGGACCATTATCTGGTGTGTTTGTATTTTCACACCTTTTTTTTTTTTTTTTTTTTTTCTGATTGTAAAGATAAACTTTTGAATACAGAAAGTTTTTGAAATATATGCTTTGGTTGATATAAATTTTTTCATTGTTTCTAATAATCCATGTCGATAAAATAAAAGTAACATCCAAATATTTTTTCATTATTATGTTTTCACTTTTTAAAAATCTATAAAATTTTCATATTCATTCAATTATAGTTGCATAGTAATTAAAGTTGATCACAGAAGCGGACGATTAGGACAGAACATTTTAATATGATAATATTTATTACATTTTAATACGATAATGTAGATAACCTATATTATCTGTAATTGCCAACATTTTTGGGAGGTAAATTTTTGGTGTTGAAAATATTCTTTCAAAATGCTCTATAGAATAAATAAACCGTTGAATTTAAAACTATCACCTTGCAATTACTTCTGTTTAGCTTGTAATTACTTCTTAGATAATAATATTCACAAAGAAAGGGATTTTCAAAATTTTAATTATAATTTTATTTAAAAAGTAATAACAGTTTTAATGGTTTTTCTCAATAATTTTGAAGATTATGATAAAATTTTCACACTTCATTTTTACATAATTTTAAAATTAAAAAAATAAACTTCTTGATTTTAATTTTATTTCCCAATTTTTTCTTCACTCTTAATGAATTTTTAAATTTAAGGATACTTTAAGTAAGTTAAGTTTTTATAATTTACAAGAATACTTTTCATTATTGTCGTTACTGAATTTATACTTATCTACTCTACGATAATTTAGATACGTTTTTTTTTTTTTTTTTTTTTTTTTTTCAGTGTTAAAAAAAAAAGTGAAGCTGCCGCTTACTTCCCCAAAATTTGCACTAAGATATGTAATTTCAATCACAAAGTTTCAAAAATAAAATGGACATTTGCATGAAAACACTCTGATTTCGTTAAAGATTAAGAATTAAAGTTTTTTTAAAATTACATTTTATACGGACTTCGTAGAGTATAAAAAAATCAATTAGTAAAATTTGCTTACGTTCATCTTTGCGTGCGCAAATTTTCACGATTCCTTCTACAAAAGTAGCAAATATAGATTTATTTTTTTAATTTAGAAGACTTATGGAAAGTTTAGATATAAATAATTATTTGTTCGCCAAGGCCGGATAAAACATCCATAAAAAAAACTGCCTGTAAAACTGCCTTCCTTACAATATAACTAATTGGGCAGGGAAGCAACATTATAAATTGTTAACAATATTATTATTAATCGAGAGAGAGGTGCCAATCCTCATGTTCCGAAATAATGATCCAAATGCTTTTTTCCTGTGTCAGATTATCAGATAGGCAATTGTCTTAAATGCTTGAGAAATTTTTTTGTGGTATTAAGGAAATTTTTATTTACTTATTAATTTTGATTTACAAGGATATTGTGTTCGAATGTACTCTAAAATTAACTTCTGTTAAATTTCAGAATGTTTTTCTTAAGATATATTTAAAATTTTCCATCTTCCTGGAAGATCAAAGAGATCCAGTTTGTTTTAATCAGCTGACTCGTAAGTCCACAATTTCCTGCTATATTATGACATCACGCCTTAGTCAAACGACAAATGTAATTATGAACACTTGATTGAATTATGGAAATCCCACTCCACCCTAATCTACATCTCTTGATTCCAGTTTTGCAGCAATGTTTGTTTACTGCTTTTGTAACTATGACGACAGTTTCCCTGCAAACGTCACACTGCGATAAATACCAATAACGGTTGAAATAAGGACAAACGCAAGCGAAATAAATAAATTGCATTCGCTTACAATATTTATTAAGATTACATTATGATCATGAGTGCCTTTTATAACTTCTTGCATGCTTTTAGGATATAATGTTTTCATAATTACTAAAAACTTTAACTTCAAATTCCGATAAAACGTGTTTGCTTCATAAACCAATCATACAATCAAGAAAGGGTCGGCATATAAAAACTGAATCGAAACTGGTAGGATATCAGAACTAAATCAAATTAAGGTGCTTGATATAGAGAGAAATTGCCAATTTGAACTCTGTATTGGAATTCATTGAAATTGGTAAAGGCTTTCGAATTCACTAACATTTAAAATTTCATATTTTTGAAAGAATATTTACCATTGGTTTGAGGGGAAGCCAATACATTGAAAATGTTTTATATGAAATGCTACATCCTTCAGATAAAAAAAAAAGTTAATGCAATTCGTGAGAATTATAGCTCATTTATGTATCTTTTATAAACAATTTTTTTAATTACTGAGCATCGGACTTATTTCAGAAAGTTTAATTGAATTAATTAAGTTTAAATAATTCAGTTTCCTTGAAATCCTGATTTTTTTTTTTTTTTTTTTTTTTTCTTTCAGCATTATTGTGCATCGAGAAATGTTAGGTTCTAGTAATAAAACAACAGGAATAAAATAAATGTACATACCTAATACTCATTTTTTAAGCTGAATTTTCGATTTCAAGGATCCTATATTTATTGTAGTTCATCTGTATATCTTACAAAATAGATGTTCTGATATCTATTAAATATACTGCAAAATCAATTTAATAGATGCATTATGTTATAGTATCGATGGATAAAGAAAAACCTTTTTTCTTGTATAACATTATTAGTAATTTAAGATATATTAAATTTTTCTTGATATATATATATATATATATATATATATATATATATATATATATATATATATATATGAAAACTGCAAGTAAATATCTCACAAATAAAATTTCTTTGCAATATCATCGAATTTTCCTTCAGTTATTTTGTTTTCATAGTAATTCAATACCTTTCTAATTTTCAGTGTAGGATTTCATCTCACTAACATAAATATGCATTACCATATATAAGATCTCCATCATAAAAAGGTATTATTTTTATAATATATTTCTACTAAGCATATTAACTTCTTTTATTGAATATTTTTCAATTCATAATAAATATTGTAATTTTGCTTTTTCTATTGGTAAGAGATTTTTATTTTTTTATAGAAAAAAATGGCTGCTGCTGAAGAGGAACTTGTTTGTACAAGGTTAATATAGAACAATTTATTCACTTTTTAAACAGTAACTTAAGATATAATTAATTAAATCAATGTATGCAAAATATCAAAATTTCATCTCACTATTTTAATGGTTTTTTTGCTTTGAAAATATTAAATTCAGAAAAAAAAATGGAAAAATCTTCAATAGTAAAAGTACATGGGAAAATACTCCATAAACTGAAAATATATCTTTTAACTTAGATTGGCAAAAGCTAAAATTTTGAAATTTCAACTATGAAATTATTTTGTTCTTATGTGTATTTTCCTCTTGTTAATTCTGTTATTTGTTATTAATATTAAACAGTAATGTTTCCTTAAACATTTTATTAGGAATCCTTATTTTATCTTAATTTTTCCAACAGTGAAATGGAAGAATCAAATATGCATACAAATTCAAATTTATATGCTTATTTTTTTAATCAATTTACACGATTTTCTTACTATGATTGACATTCAGTTGTAAGAAAAATAAGCTTTTATATTTATGTAAATAGATGAACCATTTCAAAATGATCTGGAAAATTACAATTTTAAGTGAAAAATGTGAAATTTCAAACTTGTATATAACGTTAAAATAGTTTCAAGTAGAAATTAATAATAAATTTACTAAATTTATTCTAGAATATGTGAGAGTTTTCTAGATTTAAATGTAAATTGTCATTGGATAAGAAAAGGAGCTTCATTATAGCATAAGTTAAATTTGAAATGTTTTTTTTTTTTTATTATTGTTAATAAGTTTTAACAATAAAGAGAATAAGTACAAAAAGAAGATGAAAGGAAGTGTATTATTATATTTTCACAAAAATGTCCATATTCTAATTGCATAAGCTTGCATTTTGAAATATACATTAAGTATTCAAGATATTTTAAGTTCTAAATGTAATTTTTTTTTTTTTTTTAGTTTTCTAAAATGGCCTGTTGTTAAAACAACAATTATGAAATTGCTAAAATTGTATTAAGAAAGTTGCAAAATTGGAGCCTTTTAATTTGAAAAGAAATCTAAGAGAAAATGTTAATTGCTGCTATCTTCTGAGTTTAAAACATGAGAATAAAATTTTTTCTGAAGTATTATTATTCATTTGAATATGCATATGATAAACAAATGTACTAATTTTCAGATATTGGAAAAATTTAAGAAGAATGTGTTTAGTAGGATCAAGTATATCTTGTTGATTATGAATTTAAATATAAGCTTATTAAGATTTAATGCTACTATTGTTAATTATATTTCTGTACAAATAAATTAAATTAGTGTATTTTAACTTCCCATATAATTTTGAAAAAACTTGATTGCATTTATAAAAACTCTACTTAATTTTTTTTTTTTTTTTAATTGACTCAAAAGATTTTTAACACCAGTTAAAAGAGCGCTAGTACTGGAACTTTAGAGTTATTTCATTAATCACTAGTAATGTTTCCAAAACATTGCTTGATATATTATAAATATCAATGGATTAAACTTAAAATATGAAGCTATGAAAAGTTTTATAAAATTAGAATCACCCTCATGACAATATTATATGTGTATGATGAAAATTCAAACAACTCAAGGTGAGGAATACCCATTCCCCTTCCCCCAAAAAAAGTCAATGAAATTAGAAGAATTGCTATAGCAATGCTGTTGAAGCTTAAAGTGTGCAATTATTAATCCTTGGAACACTCATTTGCATTTGGCTTCTTTTCAAGATTACTAGCCAGTTAAGGGAAAGAAAAAATCCTCTCATTTTCTATCACAGATCTATAAGGAAAATCCTTGAACTACAGGAAAACAATTTAAAACCATTTAAAAAGCTACTCTATTCCACAGGTATTCTATCCTATAGAAGTACATGTGTTAGAAATTACAGAGAAATGTTTATTTCATTTACTTAAAAAAAATAATTCAAAAACTGCAAGAATATTAGATTTTTATTCTTAAAATTTTTCTAGAAAAGTGACAATAAAAAAACTAACCAAATTTTCAAAATTCTTAATTACATTAGACATAGAAATTAAATTTCATTAGAATGACAGTTGTTTCTTCCAGCTAATGATGCATCTTCTTATTTTTCTTGGACCATGAGAAGGATCATATAAGCAAATATATGCAAAAAAATCACCTAAAATACTTTTAAAAAAATTCAAGCTGCTGAATTTTTAAATTTAGGAATTCTTTCATTTTTGATGGCATCAGATATAGTTTTAAACAACTATTGTGGTTTTCGTGAATTTCGATTATTGTTAACCCGGCAAAAGCTAAGAAGTACGATTCTGGAGCATACACCGGAGAACACACCTTCATTCCTTCCTCTCACTTTCATTTGATACGTAGTACTGATGGCACATTATTTTTACAAAGGGATTAATTAAACTGAAAGTGGAACCGAATCACGAAATAAGAGAATTTTTTACTTTGGGCTAAATTAAGATAAAATCTTGGAAATTAATTTGGGTTAAATTAAAATATCATTACATATATATATATATATATATATATATATATATATAATTTTTAAAAATTATGCTTGAATTTTTAAAAAAATTTCTAAGAAATTAATCATTTATCTTAAAGAATCTCATCTTTAGCATTTTCATAATATTAATAATTTAATTACCAATTTTGTAAAATACAATTTTATTGATGAAATTATTTAAAGATGGTGAGAATTGCTTTCATTTCAGTAACACTGACTATCAGTTTGATACAGTAATTGGATACATTGAAGATATAATTATTGGTTAGTAATCTTCCTTCTTATTAGTTTGTAGCTTTTTTAACTTTTAATCATTATTTTGTTGTTGCTGTTCATAGAAATTGCTTTATTAATTTTTGTTCAAATAACTGTGAACTTTCTGAACATAAGACAAAAGAAAAAAAATATATCTTTCATTTTTTTCTATAAGGTAAGAATTGAATATTTTATAAATTGTATATTGATATGGTCTAGAATTTACTTCATCAGTTAATAGATTGTCAAATCATTTATTTAATAATCTGAATAGGCTGTGTTTTTACTCATATCACTGCTATGTATTTTTAAGTAGTTGGTCCATTTTTAAAAATGAAATTTATTTTAGAGCATACATGTTCTGTGTAGTTTATTCTTAATGTATGTAGATATTAACGAATTTTTGTTGTATATCAGAACATAAAATGTTATATCCAGATACAAAGCTTCCACCATAAAATATAAATGCTTTGTTATGTTTTCATTGATAAACATGATTTAGTAATGCCATAGGATTCCTCAAACCATAATATATATATCAAAATGAGGAATTAATCTTAAAGTCTTCTAATTCTCTATTTACCCGTTCCACAATTTGTAATTTATATTTTATTATATGTAACTTGTCCTACACACAAACATTTCAAAAAAAATTAATTATTTAATTTTTAATAATTAATTAATTAAAAGATAAATGTTAATTAAATCTGAAATAGTATTTTGTGGTATTTTATATTAAAAGAATCATTTCAAATAACTAAAACAATACAAAAAAAGTTTTTATTCGTTTCCTCAGAATTTTCAAAATGTAGGTGAACTTACAATTTTTAAAATGAATAAACCAATTCATTATTGTCTTGATACTTTTAAACTGAAAATTTCTTTACTAAAATTTTCAAAAATAATTTGCATTTTGCCATTATAACAATAAAAAAAATTAATATGATATTAGACTTTTTTAAAATATTTTTTTAATTACTGATACAATACATGCTGTTATAAAATATTTTATACATGAGATCTGAGTATAAAAAATATAAAATATCTCATTGTGGCATTATTGAAAATCCATATATTTAGTAAAAATAATAGTAAATTAAGTATTAAGGGTATAAAAGTCCACTGTTTCATTTTTTTTTTTTTTACATTTTATACAAATGCACAGCAAAATAAGTATTTATAAAAATAAATACAATATGTAATATATATAAATACAAATTTCCAAAATCTAAAGTAAACATTTGCCATAACTACAAAAATATGAATTAAGTTGAAAGGATTTGCATTGAAATGTTTTATTTTTAGATTATGAAAAATAAAACATTTCATTCATTCATTATGAAAAAGTATTTAAGGAATTAAATTTTCCTGAATAATTTTTTAAAAGAGTAAAACATGGTCATAGAAAGATGTGAAAATATTGCCATTTAGATACATGTTCATTTTGAATTGAAACATATTATATTCTTTTATGTAGATCCAAGCTTTTCAAAGCTACAACATAATTTTATGGAAAAGCATTATGAAAAATTTGAAGAATGTGAAGAAAATAAACTTGAATATATAAATGTATTTAATGCATATGTAAGTATACATTATCTTCTGGTACAAATTGATATGTCAGTAATGTAGTGGCATTTTTAATTCCAACATAAATTTTTAAACATTATATATATTCTCTATTAATTTCTTATTTTTAGACTGAGTTAATTGAAAGGCAGATTGAAGCAGCCTTACTTAAACGAATACCAGGATTCTCAATGAAAGACTTTCTTAAAGATATTACGTAAGTAAGATGAAAAATATTATAACATTTAAAAAAAAATTTAAATTATTAAAAATTATCAAAATAATTCTCCATATTTCTAATTTTATTAATGTTGATTTTAAATTTGACTAATTTTCTTTAATTTTATGTGAGTAACGATAATTAGTTCAAGATTTTGATACAACCTGTTTTATCATTAGACATTTTCAAAAGACTCAAACATTCCATTTAAATAGTAGAAATGATTCAAGATCCAAACAATCAGCAACAGCACCAACTTACTAGTAACTAAAAGTATTGATGTATGAAATTAAAATTTTATACTTTAAAATGATAATCCCCCCCCCTTTTTTTTTTGCACAATATATTTTGAACTTATAAATAAGGTCAACTTTTGGAGGTAAAATTATCTGAAATTATATTTACAAGTAGCTTGTATAGGAATAATTTTTTATATCATAAAATAATTTTAAAATCTTAAATTTAGATTTATTACTGTAAATGTAAGTAATTATCAAATCTATTTGAAAATAAAAAATAAATAAATAAAAATAAAAAAAGATTTATAGATTGTTGTTATATGTATAATTTGAAAATTATTGTGTATTACCGATTTCATTATTGTACATGCTTTTTTTAGAAACAAACAAACAGAATTAGATGGTGATGTATTTGATATGTTGGTCAGCTTTACAGATTTCATTTCATTCAAGGAAATGTTTCTTGACTATAAAGCGGTAGGTGGATAATTAATCTAGATAAGACTTGCTGCATACTTTTTTTAATGCTGTTAAGTGAGCTGTGCATATTTAATTTGAATGCAATAATTTATTTACTTGTTTTATTCCCAGGAAAGAAAAATTTATTTTGAACTAATTTTTAATATTTTATTGTTGTTTCTTTTACAATCTACATATGTACAAGTAAACAATATGTGATTGTTTGTTAAAAATTCTCCAAAAAGGTAAGGAATGGAGACATGAAATTTGCATATTTTTCTGAATTTCATTTCAAAGTCAACTGTGCTATTTTTAAAAATATTTAATTAAATAACAAAAATGAAATCAAACTTAAGAGTTTTATCAATAACTTCTGAAATAATCATCACATAAAAATTATATATCATTTCATAAAGCAAACAGCTCTTTCTAATGTTTTGAATTCAATGCTATAAAAAGTTTTGTTTAATTTCCCAAAATATTAAAATCACCCTAATCAGTGATTTAAACTCATTCAAGAGTTGATTCTGTTTCTTTGAGGGGGGGGGGATATTTTTTCCCCTTGAGGGAGAGGTTTCCATGATCACTTAGATTAATATCATACTTCAAGATACAATTGATCGATTTATAATAGCAGTCAGTAATTTGCCACTTTTTTTCCTTTATTGCATATTATTACAAGAAGGAAGGGGGAGGTGGAAGGAAAAACACATGGAAGGAAAAACACATAGCAGATAACCTAAAAAGTTCCAGTTTTTGATTCTATATCCCAGATTTGAATAAATATTTAGAATGTTCTACTATCAACTAATATTCATATTTAAAAAAAACTTGTGTCTACTTCTTTGTTTATTGTATATCGGATATACACAAAAAATTTATATAATTTCTTTAAGCTTATTCAAATTTGCAAAAGAAAAGTTTTGCTTGTGGTTTATTTTAATTTTGATGCTTTGAAATATAAATATTTATTAGTGTTTAGAATTTCATAAGACACAGCACTAGTTCTGTATAACATTCATTAAAACAACTAATATAAAAATATGAATATATGTAATGATATTTTATAAAATATCATTACATATATATATCTTTCATATGAATAATATAACAAAAACGATTTTCATTTACATAAGTGTGGTATATATTTCATAAAATATTGAAAAAGAGCATTATTCAAGAGAGTCATGTACTTACAAGTAATTTCACTTATAATGCATGTATATTAGAGATATTTTTGTTTTAAAAATTAGAGAGGGAAGCAGAAGAGAGTATGAGCCACTTACAATATTTAAGGATATATCTTAAAATGATATTTATGTAAATGTTAATGGTATTTACAGAGGAATCTAAGTTAAAATTTCTAAATTTTGTTTAATGCTTTAGTTGTTTATGCATTTAAAGAATTGTTTGTGATCTTAATCTTTTTGATGTAATTTTTCTTTGTGATTGTTAGGATTGTAAATATTAATAGCTATTAAACAAAATTACAATTTACTTAATAATATAAAATTATGAGGAACATAACTGTCTTCAAAATAATTTGTCATGAAATTATGATTTTAAGAATAAGCATTAAAATTATCACTGCAGCAAGTGGTAAAATTTTTTTTATTTGAGTAGTATTATTTAATATTTCACTAGAGTATATATAATATAGTAGGATTGAAAGAATTAATCTGATAAACCCTCAATGTAATGAAATAGGAAAAAAAAAAATGTTGAAAAGTTCTGAAATGCACTATGAACGAAAATTAAAATAGAATGCAATGTTAGAAATTGTTCTGCCTAAAGTAAATGTAAAATATTAACACTGTTTAGTGCAATAAATAATCATAAAATTCCAATACTTGCAATGAATTTGTTCTTAATAATATCAGAATAATGAAAAAAGTATGAAGCCTTATACCCCTCATCTTTCTAACTACATTAGTCAAATCCTGCCTATTAAATTAATAATATATGGTCATAAAATTTTATTTCTATCTGCAATATATTATTGATATATATATATATTTCTTTTAGGCAAAAGAAGGACGCACACCGGATTTGTCAATAAATTGCTCTAAAAATGACTAATATTACACATAATTTTTATTTTTTATTAAGTTGTTTGTTTATAAAAATTGTACATATAATTTATTTCTTATAAAAGGTTATCAGTTTCAGTAATAAATTTTATTAGCTTAATTTGCTCATTGTTTTGCACATCATCTGCTTCTTCCCGACATTTTCCCAAGACTTATATGAAATAATTTGCATTTTTTTTTTTTTTTTTAATGGGTAGAGATGTTTTTAAACTTCTTACTTTTTCACTGCATTAATAAATGATACCCAAACAGTATGCCTATATCTTATGAAACTGGTTTCTAAAAATGAATATTTTTTATTTCTAAACTCATAAAATGCAATCAGTGGTTTTATTTATCAAGTTACAGAAATAGTTTTTATATATCAAAGCCAATATACAAGTAGTTCAGTATATAAATCCATATAGACATTTGACCCCTGCAACAAATTTAATATGAATCAATCCACAGGTTTTGGAATGATTGAATTTCAAATCTGACTTACAAATCTCCAAGTTGCTGTAGCTTTTATTCATTTGGGATAGGTATAACAATTATATAAAAGAATTCAGTAATCTTAGTAGTATAAGCATTTTTCTTTTTACAATGAGTTTTAAATTATATTGAAGTATAGAAAAATATTTTCTTATAAACTATGTCTATGGTTTAAAAAATTTTCATTTCTCAGAAATATAAAATTTACCAATTACACAAAATTTTATACATTATTGGGAATTGGCATTTTTCTACTCTATTTACTCATTTTGATTTATAAAATATCTTGTGAATTTATGCAGTGCCAAAAGAAATGGTCTTTTAAACCTAACTAAAATCTATATTATATTTAAACATACGTGTATACTTTTTATTCTAATATGTATACACCATGTATAAATTCAGTCTATTCCCTAGATATCTTTAATATACCATTTTATAAAGATTATCTTAAATCAGTTATTCAGATGCATTGTGTATTGATAAACATATTGTTTACTCAGAAATTAGAAGCAAAATGACAAGTTAAAACATTACAAAAATATTTATTAAATATGACAAATTTTTTACAGACATTAAATCATCAGTACTTCTATCTGAACAAGCCTGGCATTGGTATCGCCAGGCATACGATAAGGAATCATACCAGCAAATGTAATGAGAGCAGAGGCCTGGGATCTCAGATAACTAACATGCTGTAAATAAGAAAAATGTTAAAAACATTTTCATAATACTTAAGATTTATTTATAGATTTCATAAATTAAACTTCATTTGCTATTATAAACTTGTCACTTTTTATGAAACATTTCAAGTAAAATGTAATACAGAAAATAGAAACAGAAGACAATATTTTTAATAAACTAGCTGATACCCGGCGCATTGCTGCTTCAGAAGCAATAATTTTGGAAATATCTTTTGAAATTTAAATAGCTGTCTTATTTAATTATGAATGATAGGAAGAATGATATAAAAAGGAGAGAAGTACAAATAATATTTATTCTATTTTTTGTCTTTATTATTCAAGTGCTTTAGGGTAGACATTTTTTTGTTTTTCCTTCTGCAAAACAAATAAATTTCTCGGTTGTTTGACTCGTAAGCATCCAACATACAAGTGGCCATGTGGAAAACATGGATTTTCTAGGTTCAATCCGCACACATGAAGTGACTGACTTTGTGCCTTGTTGATGGTCATTGAGAATGCAAGTTGAATGGAGAAGCTGCAGTCGTTTGAAATTAAAAGGCATGTCGGTGGGAATAATGGGAATCCATGGAATAGGCACATCTTCACCAATCGACTTTCTGGTCTTATAGCATATTGGTCTTTTGAATCTGATGCTCGTGATCAGGTAGCATATAAATGCTGTCTTTTGATTCTTGCCACATGTTGATCTCAAGATTCTGAAGTACATGAATTTGCGATTTGTAAACAATCTGCTTCATTGCTTGTTTCGATTTATTTCAGAAGCTCGAATTCGCTTATTTCTACGTGCTGCGGTGGTAGAAATATTAATTGATGAACGTTTGAGAGTCACATTTTTTTATTAAACAATTAACACGATATACGCTTGTATAACCGAAATATCCTTTGTTGATTTACTGAATAAATAGAAAAATTACTGTTTGGACTGGAAAGGTTCATTATATATAAATAACTTGACTTGATCGACATTGATAAAAATAATTCTATTTTGTATGTGCGAGATGAACTCTGAATAATATATACGGTTTGCCGCAGACAAAATATTCCAGCAGTCTAGCAGTGCATAAAATACAAATAATCATTTTTATACATTTCATATGATAACTGTACTATGTCTATAACTTTCATCGCAATCAGATGAACGGTCTGGCAATGCATAAGGTATGAACAAATAAAATTTCATTTTTATATATTAGATTATAAAATATTGTCTTTAAATAAATACATGAAAATTTCCTTTTTTTTTTTTTTTTTACCTCAAAAACATTTTTTTTTTTTTTTGGTAAAAAAGGATCTTCAGAAAACAAGCTACAGCATATGATCAGTTGTAAGAAATTTTACATGTTAAAATATAATTTTGAAAGTGGAGAACTGTTCATGTTTCCTGTCACTTTCAAAGTTGCCATGTATATGCTCGATGTTCACTGAACTTTCTGGTTGCAAATCGTTGCTAGTATAATTTTAAAGCAGTTTATCCATTTATAACTCCATGCACCTGTTATCTGCAAGTTCTGAATTTAACTGCAGATAAATACTGTTGCATACTACTTCTGAAAAATAAACCTTATGCCGGAGCAAGATGCTATTAACTTCCTTTAACATCTAAAATTGGCTTTTATAAACACTCTACAATACACAAGTACATGCACACACACATACAAAACACTTTCAATATTTATGTGATTAAAATAAGCACAACTAAAACTACTAAATGGTATGCGTGCAATTTAAAAGTAATTATGAGAATTGTTAATAGATTGATAGATTGTGGAATAAAATTCCACCTAGCATTGACAGATCTATCTATATAGCAAAATGCTTATCTATATTTATTATAATTTTTAGAATATCAGGATAGATTTCCAAGAGGTATTCAATAGAAAATTAGATTTGAAAAAAAAAAAAAACTAATTTAAAAAGAATAAGTAGTACTTTCTGCATTTCATTTTCTTTATAATGTGGAATTCAGTGTCAACAGTACATTAATTTCTATCTTTAAAACTTTTATAAACAATTTTTTTTTTCTTTAAGTTACCCAACAATACATTCAGTACAATGTGTTGAAAGTTGTTAGGTTCCATTAATAAGCAAATTTTGACTTGTATTAAAATGTTATATGATCTTAATATTTATTACCATATGTTCCCTTTTAAGTGTGGATAACTAACCTATTAGAATTCAACTAATTATAATTATCTTACCATCAAGATTTGAGCATTTCAAGAAAGATATTTAATTAAATTTCATTATATATTATATATATTCAAGAAATGTCAAATCTACCTGCTATTACAGTAAATAGTTTTGACAATAAATTAATTTTGTATTTACAAACATTTCTTGAAATGAACTACTTTTATGATTTTGAATAGATTAATAAAGAAAACCATATATTATGACTAACAAATTGTTCCTGTTTAACTTTGGAACTTAATATAGGAAAAGGAATAAAACTAGTAAAATACTTTGTTTCTTTAAGTTTTGAAAATATATACACATTAAATGTAATCACAGCCGAGTTAGGTTTAAAATATTAAATACGTAAAAATAGTTCGAATTTGTATGCTCTTTTAAATTCCATTTATTCTGAAAATTATATTTTGAATTTTTAAAAATCTAAAAAATTATCCAAAAATTTACATATTTGATTTAAAGATCTAAAACATAAAAAGAAAAGTGGCAACATCATTATCAACATAGAACCAAATCTCAAAAACAGTTTATACTCAAAAGATAAAAAAAAAAAAAAATATTTTTAAATACAGCATAGAAATTATAATATTACCAAATATCAATTTAGGAGTGAAAATTACATGCTACTTAGTTTTACATTTCCTAAAATGTGGTGGAGTTTCAACTATTGATGATTTCTGTTCAATAATACTATTTGATAGAATATGGCTAAGTCAGTGTCAATGTACAGTAGAGAAATTTAATTACAGAATAAATCTGGAGAGTACTGAAGCTAAGCATCAGGTAGAGTTTCATTTATAATGCTTTCAAAATTACTTTACATCTTATAAACATTTTTTATTAGCTTACAAAGACCAAAAAATGAGTGTAAATGGAAAATTCAGCTTCATTGTGCAATTAATAACATTTATTTTATTCTATATAGAAAAGTTTTAATTGACTTTCATTGTAATGTTTATAAAGGAAAAAATTACGCTCATATTTCAGATATATTCATAATTTGAGTTTATTAATGTATGTACTTTTAAATGGCAAGAAAGCTAATATTTTTTCTCATTTTAAATAATACTTAAACTATAGATCATTACTAAATATATTTTTAAAGGTAACTTACTTTTTCTTGACTGATATTTTCATTCTTACATCTTGAATTCTGAGCAATGTTAGTAGTTTGTCTTAAAAAGAAAATTGATTTGTTTCAGTTAGATAATATTGAAAAAGATGTCAAACAAGCTAAATTCCTACATATATTTATCTATTTATAAATCTAAAATTTAGTCTTTCTTTCAATCAATATCAATTAGCTGAGTTTCCAATCTTGGTGAAATATAAATAAAAAAAATGATAACTGTTTTTTGAATACACCAGTCTTTTATTTCACAAAGATAGGATTCTCAATGCATAAAATATATCATGAATATTAGTATTATTTTATCTACAAATGAAAATGAAATGCCCTCTTATCCTTAAAATAGACAACAATTTCAATGATAAACTCATTAAAATGTAACATAATTTAATGCTAATTTCATAAAAAAAACTAATGAAACATGGTTTGCAAACAAATACAAACTCATTTTTTATACTCAAGCAGTTCATAGATCAAACTTCAAAGCAAAAGCTGGAATGTAAATGCATTCTAATTGATGCTTTCAAAGCAACCTTTTTATAAAATTAAAATTTTATCAATATGTATTAATACAAAGATAATATATTTATGATAAATAATAGTAAATATCAATTATAATCACATACATTACAATAAAAATTTATATGTGAAAATATAATCATCATAAATTCATTTTCAAACATTTTTTTAAAAAAAATGTTTTTCTTTTATAAAGGTCTTTATTTTTTAGGAATTACTTCAAATCAGAAAATATAATAAAAGACTCATAAGGATCATATTTATTTAATGATAGAATGATAAATTCAAAACATAAAGATGGTTATTTGAGTCATTAACGAATTATAGTTTAGGCAAGACTTCCAAGTTCTTTCAAAAACTCATAAAGATGATGGGGGGGGGGGGAGCACATCGAAATGCCCAATTAGCATTTTCATTTTTAAAAAAGCTTTTTGAACTATACAATGACAAATCTAAGCATAGATCCAAATTTTGAAAATTACCATTTTGAATACCTATGACTATTTAGATGATTAAAACAATAATTTCTGGTTTAAAATAGAAACTATCTTACTTAGTAGTTAGGCCACAAAATAGATGACGTAAAAAATGATTGCTTTTTTTCCCCCAATGAATTTTCTTAAAAAAGAGCACAATAAAGTTTTTGCCAACAAACAACAAACTGTCAGTTCTGCTCAGAAACATTTTTTTAAAAAACAAACATATAAGATTACAAAATTAATAACATTTAGATTGTTGGGTAGTTAGACATTAATTTTCTTTACACTTCATCTTTTATTTTACAATTTTTTCAATATATTAATGACTAGTTATATTATATATATATATATATGTATATGAGGTATTTCTCACTTTGCTTTCTTATGTTCTGCATATAAAATGTTCATAGTTGCAAGCAAAATATCTGGGAAATTTCTTCGCACCTAATAAAAATTTAAAAGTGTTACTTCTTGAAATGGATTAAAACATGAAGAAAACAGTTTTTATTTTCAAAATTTTTTACCTCTTCTGAATACGATGTGAAAACTGTAACTTTCTGCTCTACTTCCTGATTATCAAATGGTAAGAGTTTCAAACTTTTTATGGTCTAAAGAGAAAAAATATACATAATTAGATGAAGCCACATTTAAAAAAGTTACAAAAATAAATTTGTATTTGAAAATAATGTTTAAAAATTTTAAATCTTACCTTGAGTATTCAAAATAATGTATTTTTAAAAAATTCAATCAAAAAAATTTCAATATTCTGAATTTAAATAAATTCAGAATATGTACATTTACTTCATATAAGTATTTTCTGAGATATATAAAAATGCACTTTAAATTGCTGATTAGAATATTATGTAGTGTAATGCAAATATATCATAGAAAGAAATATGCAAAGGAATGAAAATTTTAAAAGCATAGGCTATGTACATAGTTAGTACAAATATATTAGATATAAAGAGAAGTCGACTAAAGAAAAAAAGATTCATGAAATCAATATAGTATTGTACCCCTATTACAGTTATAATTATAAAATAACACAAATATCTAGCATAATAAAGGAAATACATCAAAATTAATCAATCTTAGGGATAGCTGATGACAAAAAAGCGACACCAAACTTCTTATAAATTAAAACTATCACTAAGGTACAATGAGAAAAAGAATTACAGATCCTAAGAGAAATAATTAACTTAAATACCAAAATTGAAAACACAAAACAACTTCCTATCATGGTAGTTATTACAAATTCAACCCTTAGATATCTCTTACTTGAAAAGAACTTTGCATCAACTCAAAACCATTAATTTCTTTATCAGGACTTAAAATTTCAGAAGTGTTTTAAATTGAAACACATGCAGCTATGAGCTATTTTAGAAGCTGTCACAATAATTGTTCACAATAATTATTATTATCAATCTGAATGACCAAATACCACAATAAACCAGATAGAATGAGAAAATAAATAAATGTTTCAATGCAAAAGAAGGTTACCTTATTTTTGACAGGATTTTTTTTTAAATTATCTAATAATTCAAAAAAAAATTATATACTATTAAAATTATGTTTATCAAATATAGCATATTAAAGAAATGATGGAATTAGAGCTATAAATATATCAGAATAAGAGGGTGCATATTTGGTAATTTTGAATTTTAATTAGTATCATAATGCAAGAAGTGTAATAGAGACGTAATCATATTGTAGTAATTACCATCAACTAGAAGTACTATTAAATTGTACTAACAATTACTGAACAATTGAGTTTGAATTCAGAAATATCATCTTAGAAACAAAACTGTAGTAGTAGATCTATTTTGAAATGAGAAATTGCTATTGCTCATGCTATATTATATATATATAGCTTTCCAAGTAAATTAGATTTGTCTCCTTTCAAATTATAAAGAATGAAAGAATGTACAGTTCAGCATCAAAGTACATATTAGCATGAGTAACATTGAATGATAAATACTGATCTGAATAAAACATATCTACATACAGTTACTCATGATTTCTTCGGAAGGCAAACATTTTTGTTATCAATTAAACACAGTAAATGTGGGCATTTAATGTAATGAATATTAATTTGATTTTGCTTCATTACTTCATAATTTCAAGCATGTTTTTCAATTCACTATAATTTTTTTTGTTACATACACATTTTTCTAGACAACAATATGGTGAAATCATTAATATTTTTATCTTTATAATGAATTCTCTTATACATATAAATAAATATACTAACTTTTAAAAAGCATAATGGTTTTAAATATGCCCTCTCTTTGCAAATTTTTATATTTTCATATCAATGAACAGTATTAATAAGTAACAAATAATTTTGTGTAATACACATCATTTATGCAATAAAAAAAGTAATGCATGATAAAATATGAAACAGAAAACTAGTCTCATAGAACAGCATCAGCTTTTATGATCGTTCATCAACACTTTTGATTGATGTAGGATCTTTTCATGGGTTTAAATAAATGAAAATTTGAGATGCCAATTCCAAGATTGTATGGTGGGTTCTTCTAAATTTCCCAATCCTATCTTTACAGTTTCATATGAATGTACCAATGGCCTTTTATGAGTGGGATTTTTTAAATTGATCCGTTGCTGGGACAAATACTTGAACATGAATGGCAAATAAACTCCAGATTAATAAATTAGCAATATTTTCATGTCCATTTTATATTGTCATTCTTTGCATTTTTTTATTATTGTGTGCAAAATTATGTGCCTTATTGATATCCCCTCATATCTCATAACATACATTGTTTATGTTTAGTTTAAATAACTTTCTCAGAAATGATAGATGAAACTTTACATAAATATATGAAAATGAATTATACATATTCATATTAAAATTTAACATAAATATTTCTTTAAAGATGAGTCTCTATTATTACTTTAAAATATTTTCATTGACATCAAACAAATATATATAATCTAAAAAACTACCATAAATATTAGAATTTAAAACTATTACTTACATCTAAGGCATCAACATACTGGTTATTGTGGTAGTAATTAAAAAATTGCATTAGATCTAATAATAAGAAAAATGTAGCTATGGTTTCTGGATTTGCAGTGTGACCTTGCATTCTATATCTGAAATATAAAACCAAAAAGATGTTAAACCTCACAATGGGTAAATATATATTTAACAAATTGCATAATTCTTAGAATGGATCATAGAATTATGAATCTAGATAATCAAAATATTTTTCTAAAACAAAATATAAAAAGAAACTATCTTTATTATTTAATTATCTTAAAATAATACTAAACACTATTTCCTAAGTTTTTCATATATTATGAATTATTAGTAATATAATTCATAATTTACTTTCGAGAAGAGGTATCAAGAAATTTCTTATTTTGTGCTCGGGGAATATTAAAAAAAATTATTACATATGTATGTTTGTTAAAGAAATATATATATATATATATACAAAAATCTAAATTTCAGAGAAATGCATTAGACATATAAAAGAATATTAAAATAACATATTATATATATAAAACTTGATTTCTGTGGCTCAAAGAAATCTGAGTATTATAAGTTAAAATTTTTCAAAAAGGAGTTTTGGAATTAAAGGTGCTGGTTATATATTATATGCTCTTTCTTTCTTGAATTAATTAACTATTCAAATTGAAATTTTTTTCTAATTTTAGTTTTAACAAATTATATACATAGATGACCAAGTAAAATTCATTAAATTAATAATTTTTAGTGTTTGTTGATGAAATCATCATATGGCTTTCACGGAAATCAAAATTTTTTCTTAAAGAAGTACTGAATACCAACACCTCTCCATTAAAACACAGTAGTAGATCGGCCAATTATTTGAGACAAGGCTAAAATAAAGGGTTAATAGAAGCCCTCTCTCTCTCTCTTCTTTTTTTTCACTCATTGCTTACTAATACAAGGATTAATGAGCAGTAAAAATATAAAAGCTTAGGTTTAGAGACAGAAAGAGATTGAATTAATATCTGAATTTGTATCATATTTTTCATGACCACTTCTAATGCATGGACAATTAATTAAAATTATATTGAAACAGATTTTATTGTATAAGTTAAGATAGCATTATAAGGATTACCAAAAATTTATTTTTGCCATTTTCAAATAACACAATAACATTTAACCACTAATTTTTATTTTTATATTATTGCAAGTATTTAAATTAATAAAACATTAAAAAAATCAACAAATAATGGCTTATATACATATTTAATTTTAAAAGTGAAAACAAATCTTCAGAACTTCCATCCCTTAAGAGTTAAGAATTTATTAAATAATAGTTCATTTCACATTTTTCATCCACAAAGAGAAAATCTAAGATGACAGAAATTTGAATCAAACATACATAGAACAGAACAGAACAGAACAAAAAAAACTTCTTTGATTGTTATACAATTTGTTAATAGAATATTTTTTAGAGGTTTGATATTAAAATACAGCTAACAAAGAATTTCAAGGAAAAAAATATTCTAACAGTTCACAAGAAAAAAGATTTAATACATAAATGTATGCATATTTTAATCAGGCTACAAATGAAATCATTACCACGTACTAATAAAAAATTCACAACACTTTATGATATCAAGAATGTTCAAAATATTAATCAAGACTCTGCATGATGTAAAACATTCCAGGTGCAAATATTTTTTAAGGAATTAAATGAATTTAATTTTTAATAAATTAATTAAAAAGTTACTAAAAAGAAAAATAAATTTCTTCTAACCTTTTATGCATTATAAAATAAAAGTGTTAACAATTTTTTTAAATATTTATTTTCTTTTAATTTATATAAAAAAAATAAGAGCACTTACCTTTCAGCAATACTTAAAGCCACATTTTCAAGTCTTTGTCGATTGGATCCAACTACATTCACTTGTGGAACTACTTGACTGAGTAGTTTGTTCAAAATTTCTATGACTTTATCATGTTTCTAAAATAATCAAGATAAGTGTAACTAAACAATGCAAAATTTATAAAACAAAATTAAATACTAATTATTTTTTTCCCCAACTTAATAGGTTTGCAAAAAATTTTAAGCAGACGAATTTGGAAAAAATAAAATAAAAATCTGTTGAATTCAATAAAACTCTAACATATTACTTTATATAAGTTTTTGTCTGAATATTCAAGATCTAAAAAAATTTAATCAGCTAACATAATGAAATCCCTTTCATTTATGTTGCATAATCCTTTTCTCTATTCAAAGTAATTTTAATATTTTCGAAAGTTATCCTATTTGAACAGGAAATTTCTTAATCAATACTGAATTATATTTTCATAAAAAACTGGACCAATTGCAAGGTTGTAATTTTAAATAAAGAATGAAAAATTCTTGGAAGTATATCTGTATTTTAGAATTAATTTAAAAACAATCAAAAGATAAAACAAGGATAAAATTTAGTTACGAAAAAAGTTTGGAATATGACGATTGCTGAGAAATCAAAAACTAAAAAGTAAAAAAAAATAACATACACCTTGAAAAATAAAAGGAGATACAAGTATATTGCCCATTAACATTATAAGCAAAATCACAGACACTAAGAATCATCAAATGTACTATAGATATAACCTAAATGATACAAAGAAACAAACAAAACAAAAAAAAAGACATTGTAACAAAATTTTGATATAAAACTATTAAAAGTTTGTCAAAACACAAATAAATAATAATTCAATATTTTATGGATTCTTCATATAAAGAAAATTGTCTTTTTACTAATATTTGTACTACAGTCTTTTTTTTTTTTTTTTTTTTTTTGATTAACGAAAACCAACTAATCATTTAAGACTATTTGCAATAATATTTGCTAAGTAATAAAATCAACATTTTACTTTTTTTTTAATCAAACATTTCCTCTATTATTAAACTTACACACAACAGCC
This sequence comes from Argiope bruennichi, assembly GCF_947563725.1. Classification (NCBI taxonomy): domain Eukaryota; kingdom Metazoa; phylum Arthropoda; class Arachnida; order Araneae; family Araneidae; genus Argiope; species Argiope bruennichi. The sequence continues at coordinate 108,582,786 of NC_079152.1, read as the reverse complement.
CACTAAAGATTATTTGAAACAAAAATGCAAAGTCTATAACTTTAAATCAGTCCCCCCCCCCTCCCTCTATATATACTTAACAATAAAGCTAATATTCTTCACACAATAAATGAAATATATTTCTAACCAACTTCTTATTCAAAACAAGAAGTGAAAAACAGTTGCGTTTTTTTTCCTCCCCTATATTCACACATTAATGTATATATTGCTTATAAAGGGAATAATACATATGTATATTGTTTAAAAAAACTGATCATGTAATAAGATTTCAAGTCGGCAAACATAACAAAAGTGGTTATTATTCTATATTCTAATAAATATTACTTTTCAAAAAATGTTCATCTTATATTCACAGAAGCATGTATTCTTACCTTGGCAAGATCGTATAATTTGATAGCATCTTCATATAAGCCTTTGTTCTCACTGTCAGTGGCCACTATTTCTATTATAGTTTGAGTGTCACTGAGGAATTTGTCAACAGCACCAGGCTAAATTAAAAAAAGAGCACCATAAAATTTATTCCATTTATTACAAAGTAACATATAAAAATCAATATTTCCATCTAAAACGAAAGAACATATTAAATTAAAATCAATTGATTCAGATATATTTATTGGTTTTAAGACTGATTACATATCTTAATGAACTAACAGTTTATGTAATGAAGATATGAGTATCTGAAATTTACAGAAGCTTTTATAAGATCATAGGAAAAAAAATCTGACTGAAAAGAAACCAAATCATGGCCTCAGAATGGAGATTAGTATCAAAGATTATCACAGAAAAAAAAAAAACTTTATTTAAAGAATAATTATATAAAATTATACATTTTGGAAATTAAAAAAAGAATTTAACATGAACTTTGAACCATTGTTAAATGGCTAAATAATTACAAGTAAATGAGTGTTTGACAAAAACTCTATAACTATTAAAAAAAAAAAAAACTTTTTCATGTCCTTTTTTGTGTTCCATTTCACTAAACGAAAACTTTCATAAAAAAAGTAAATTGAATATTTTAAATTTTTATTTATGCCTGCCTCACTGAGTGTCAATGATGGCTGAAGTTGAAAGATTATGAATGCCTTTAACAGGAATTCAAAAACTTTGAATTTTTTTATAAAGCATATGTTCCTTTTTTTTATGTAATAGAATATGTTTCATTTTAGAATAAATTTACCCCTTCCCTGCCATCCAACAGATTTTTTTAAAAAAAATCTATAATAAGTACCTTTACATAAATCTATGATAAGTACATTTTAATAGATATAGTAAAAAAATATTTTAAAGGAACAATAATTGGCAATTGGTAATTTTTTCAATATTAGAAAGAAAAATATTAAAATAGATGTATAATATACCTTTCTACATCCATCAGGTTCAATTTTTCCAAGTAGCATTTCATACTATACAGAAAATAGCAAAACACAATTATTAAATGTCAGTTATGTAGATCTACTACAAAACAAAACACATTAAAAAATTAATTAAAATTTAGTAACTTACTTCTTTTGTTTCTAAAACAAGTTCACTGACACAGGCCATAAACAGATTTACACCTCGGCCACTTTTCAAGTCCCTACAATGAAGTAAAATAATAGAAAAGTGTCAAGAAAACAAACTGGGACAGATAAAAAATAAATTAATTAATAAAAAACAAACATATTAATGGAAAGAATAATTACTAAATTTTAAGTATAAAAAATAAAAGTATGCAAAATTTTCAGTATTCTTAAATCAAAGATATGAATGAATCAAACAGAGAAGCTTCTTATAAAACTAATAGGAATTCAGTTTAACATGAAATATTTTAAACAAATAAGAAACAAAAAAAATTTTATTAATTGCATAGCATTAAATGTCATAAGTTGTTTTTCAAAATTATGTTAAATTTGAAAAATCTCATACAAATAATTTCATTTGAAATACACACAATCATTATTTTTACAAAAGAGAAATATTACTTACTCCTAATTTTGAAATTAAAATTATACATGCAAATTCACAGGATTTCATTAAAAAAATTCAGATATTAAAATTTAAATTATTTTATATTTATATATTTAGAAATTTATTTAATAAAACTATTACAAAAATTCAAAGTTTACATGAGAAAATTATCAAAAGAAATAAAAAATAATTTAGATATTACTGGAGTATTATAATAAAATTTTCAACATAAATGTTTCGAAAAAGGAAAGGCAAATTAGAATTCATTGAAACATATGATTATTCAGTGAAGCATATTGAATATTGAAAGGAGCTTTTCCCCCTCTAAATTACTAATACATTCATAAATTGGAAGGGAAAAAAAGAGTATTCACATCAAATTTTAAATTCATTTTTGAAATACAAAAACTTACGATAGTAGCTGGCAAGCATTTTTTTTTAAATATAAAGTTGTAAAATAATCAAATTTTACATTAACAGAAAAAAGTAAAGCAATACTTTTTAATTTAATTTATATCAATTGAATTTGATCTTTAATTAAAAAATGGATTGACACATAGATTTTTTTTTATTAAATCTTTTACATCACACTGCCTATTTTGTTCATTTTATTAGAAATTTATTGAATTGAATACAAAATTTACATTAAAATAACTCACTGGGGAACAAATAATTTTATTAAAATTAACGATATTTGAAAATATACCTCAAAATGTAAAAGTACTGTAAAGCTTCACGAGGATCTGTAACTTCAAATTTTTTGGTATACATCATAAGAAGACGAGAAAGATTCAGCCTTCTCATAGGTGGCTTATCAGCAGATGCTTTAGATACTAAAAAAATAAAGAAAATTAACACATAGAATTTTTTTTAATTATTACAAAGTAATGAATTTAAGAAAATAACTAAAAAGCAAGTGATTCAAAACAAAGAAGCACCTCTTGTCATAGTGAACACATATGAAACTACCTATATTTTGTGAAATTGCTTGATCACATTTTTTTTCCTCCTAAAAACATTATGCTTTATTTAAGCAGTGAACTTTAAATTTTTAATTACAATACTAATTGCATTAATAATTGCTTCTTGGAAATGCATTTCAATATATAAAAACTACTCACAAACGTCAATAAAACTTGAGTATCATTTAAAATTACATAATAAAATTTTTTATTTCAATTATAATTAAATAGTTTAATATCCATCTTATAACAAAATGTAATTATTTTAATAATTAAAATAGAGAAGAAAATTGGAACATAATCCAAATTGAAAAAAGAATTTATATAAACAACATTATTAGATAAAGCGAAAAACCTTGGTAACAAAGAGACAAAATTCTAGATATATATATGTGCAAAAGGCTGTATATTTGTTCAAATATTAGTATAATAAGAATTATTTTAAAAATACATTAGTAACATTAGGTTACAAGCAAAAAAGTGAAAATATTAAAATTAATTGTTGGTAGTAAATGAATAATAAAATCTTTCATATTTATTTTTCATTAAACTAATTTTGAAAACCTGTAAGTCATCCATGCTTCTTGTAGATGTTTCTACTTATAAGCTGCTTATACATTTTATTGATACAATTTTTTTTTTTATATATATATAAGTAAAGTATCCAATTTTACAAGCTCTATTTGCTTAATAATTTCAACTGACACGAATGGCAAAACAAAAAAAATAACTGGTCGTGATAAGTATATTTAAACATTACAAAATATAAACATTTGGGCAAAGTTGCATTTTCTAAAACTAATTTTGTCATAATAACTATTTCAGAAGTATGTTTCATATTTTTATTATTCCTCTATTTATATTATTACACATAAATAAACAAAATTACATATAGGTGGATTTAAAATTGGTTCAGAAACATTACATGAAAAATTTTGAATAAAACACTAGCATATAAAAAAATTGACATGCAAATGCATTCATTTATTCTATATAGAAACCACAGATGAAAAAAAAAAAATTTAAGGTGTAAGTCATGGCACTATAATATTTTACAGCAGTATTTTGCAGTCCTGAAAAGTAATTTTCCACAATGTATTTTCTCTTCTATAACATAGTTAGATAAAAAGGGGGAGAGGTGCCAGAAAGCTTTTAAATGTTCTAATTGTAATTATTTTTTCTCCCAAACTTAAATTCGGTTTCCAAAATGCATGAAAATTACAATTTAAGAGTTTTAGTCATATGTCATTAAAGTTTCACATATTTTTAAAGAAAATTAATGAACACTCACATAAAGGTGCATTGCAGCTAGTTGATGTAGCAAGTAGATTTAATTCATATAAAACTATGGCAACATGCACAGCATGACAACGAAGCGTTTCTATTCGGAATAGAAATTCAATTGCAGCTTCAAACTGCGCAGTAAGGAAAAGAACTTGGAAATATAGATAAGGTTGTTGATAGGCGTTAAAATGTGTTTCTCCTGAAAATAAATATCACATGAAAATAAGGAACGTTTCATAAATATCTAAACAGATCATAACTGTAATTTATGCTTTGTAATTGCAGATTTAATATACAAAGTTTACAAGATCATATTTACAGATATGGTACAGGCTTAGAACAAAGAAAACTAAAACTTTGTAAAATAATAAATTGTGATAAACATTAACACTATAACGCAAAATAATTATGATTAACTGAACAATAAAATAGGGTTGCCAGGTGTGAATGACTAAACACCGCCAAAATGCTTTCAAAGAAAATTCTCTCATGCAGTAATAACAGTCTCATGCATTTTCATTAGCTACAATCCAGAAATTTCACGGGAAAAAACAACTGTCATAGAAATTGACTGATCAATACAGAAAAAAAGCAAAACAGGTAGAAAATGGGCAAGTTTCCTAGATTACACAGTTTCATCTTTTACTCTTGCAATGTTCAGCAATTTTAAGATGGGGGGGGGGGTAAGAAACTTAAAATTTCCTGTATTTTCCCAGTTTTAATAGAAATTTTCAAATTTTTTGGCATTTTCCGATTTTTAGATTAATTGTACTTTCCCAGTTCTCCTTACATTGTTGCAACCCTGATCTGAAAAAAGGAATAAATTTATACAAATATGTTTGAGATATCAAAAATACTTCAGAATTATTACATAAAAGAAAATTAACCAATCTCAAGAAGAATAAAATTTGAATTTAAAAACAATGAAATCTATGTTTTTTGCAAAAATATGTCATGTCAATATTAAATATTTTCCTTAACAAAATATAATTTTAACCATCTACTTTATTATACAAAATTTAAGATTGACTTCAAATTCTTGTTCCTCCACTACTTAATTCATAAAAGGATTTTTTATGAATCTTTTAAGATTTTTTTTAATAAAAAATTAAAGAAATGAGAAAAAAAATCTTTAAGAAATTGAAAGGATTTCTATACTCTAAATATTTTTATTCTATACTAAGCTTGTAAAGAAAGCAAGGCATATTTCATTATACTAAAAAAGGAAAAAAAAAACTTTTCAAACATATGAAATTCACTAAAAAATAGAATGAGTAAAATCAACTAATTAGTAAAGACAAAGTTATCCATTAATAAAAATTCTAAGAGTATGTACATAAAAATATCTGCTAGAAACATAAATAGTTAAACAACTTCCAAAATATTTTTTAGGAAAATAAATGAAACTTTTTTATTAATTTACTGTCACAAAATTCTTACTCATTCATTTATTTTCACCAAAATAATAGTTCTCACATTGAATTTCTATTTTATTGATAGTTTTGCAGCAAACTTATTGAAAGAATCTATAAATACTGCACATAAGTTGTTTTTCAAAATTATGTTAAATTTGAAAAATCTCATACAAATAATTTCATTTGAAATACACACAATCATTATTTTTACAAAAGAGAAATATTAATTACTCCTAATTTTGAAATTAAAATTATACATGCAAATTCACAGGATTTCATTAAAAAAATTCAGATATTAAAATTTAAATTATTTTATATTTATATATTTAGAAATTTATTTCTAAACCTCGACCAAATTACAATAAATATTATTTAATATATCATAAGAACTTTGAATTTTCAGCTAAAAATTATCAATGCATTTGAATACATATTAAAAGATATGAAAATGCCAATATTTCATAATCATACAAATAACATGTTTAATTTACATCCCTGAAACAGTGTACAGAGAAAAAAAGTTAAGAGATTTGAAAATATAAGGAAATAGACAATTTTAGATTATTTAATTTCATGCTTAAATTTAACTAGCATTATTTAATAATTAGAAAATTTTAAAAAGAATTACATTTTTCTTTTATGTACATAGTAAAATTTTGTAACTGTAAACATTATAATGTGTCAATACAAAACAGGAAAATACCATATTCTTCCAGTAATTGCGTTTGCAACTTTGAAAAAGTGAAAGCATCTTGAGGTGAATTTCCAGCCTCTTCCTCAGGCCGTAACTGACACAGTTTCATCCATAAGTAATCATCAGTTTTGTCCATAACTTCAGGATTATTATCAGCAGTTACACATCCAAGAATACAATAAACAGCTCTGAAAGTTAACATATTATATATATATAATAGCCATATTTTTTTTTTGTGTGTGTGTGTTACAGTTGAATAAAAGTTTCAGAAATGGAAGGAATTATCAGCAATTCATAACAAATATACAATAAAATCTTATTTTAATAAATTTAATTGTAAACAACCAAGTTAGGAAATAATATTCATTTACAATTTTAATTAAAAAAGAATAACAATTATATTGTTATTCTATTGAAAAGAATAATATAAGGTGCGAAGAATAGGTCACAAAGTAACACTATATCAAGTTTATTAGTTTTAGGCAACTTGTAACATGCAGGTGAAGAACTGATCCCACTGCTTGTGGAACTCGGAATTTATACATTTACAGAAGAATCTAGTATTATAAAGAAGGTTATAGAATGTTCTAGGAGCTTCTAGACATTAACAAATGAATAACAAGAAATTTAAATTAAAGTTCAACCATTAATGTAATGTGACTTGGTTGGGATTCGAACCCCCGACCACTCGCTTTCCAAGCGCGTACTTGACCTCTGAGCCACGCTGACTATGTGCAGATCTTCCTTTTGCGACAATATGTTAAAAAATTATATCCTATCATTTAGGTGATATTAATCTATCACTTCCCTCTTAAAAGAACAGCGACTAGCTGGGAAAAAAAATCAAACTGTGTTAAGAGCTTTCATTCTTGCACGAGTCATGGGTCCAGTCTATAAGTTTTCTTTCTCACCAATAGTATCTTCTTGTTTTTGTTCATCCTCATTTAGGGTTTGCTCGTTTGGAACATAATAGGCCTTCATGTACTATATCTTTGTGCTTTCTTCTTCGAGAGGAGGAATCAAAGTCTTGAACTTCGTAAGTCACATCTGATAATCGGCGAAGCACTTGATATGGACCAAAACACTTCCACAAAAATTTTTCGGGGAGACCGACTTTTCGAACAGGAGTATAAATCCACAGGAGATCTCCAGGAGCATAGAATGCCATTCGATGTTTAAAGTCATAACATCGGCTATCTTTGTCTTGAGATTCCAGAGTCCGCAGTCTGGCCAATTGCCTTCATTCTTCGGCTCTAGAAATCATTCTTAAAATATAACTATCATCCACGTCATCAAGACAGAATGGTAACATTGTGTCCAGCGTTGGCTCCGCTTCTCGTCCATGCAATAAATAGAAAGGTGTGAAACCAGTGGTTTCTTGCTCGGCAGTATTATATGCAAACGTTACAAATGGTAAGATTTCATCCCAGTTTTTATGTTCTGTATCAACATACATGGATAAAATATCAGCTAAAGTTTTATTAAATCCGTTTCGTCAATCCATTTGTCTGTGGGTGATATGCCGTCGTCTTGCGATGGTTGATGTTACACAGTTCGACGAGGGATGAAACTAGTTTTGACAGGAAGATCGTCCCATGATTAGTGACAATTTCTCGAGGAGCATCATGTCTTAATAGAACTTCTTCAAGCAAAAACTTAGCCACTGCATAACGCGTCTGTACAGACGATGATCCATTTGTTTCCACAGGTAGATTTCGAAGTCGTCCAAGAAGATCGATTCCAATGCGATGAAAGGGTGCCATAGCTGGTAGGATGGAAACTAAGCGTCCTGGAGGTCGTTGAGGAACACTCACGTTGGAACACGGCAATGTGTTACATATCGAACGATGTTACGGTACATCCTCGGCCAGTAAAATCTTTTTCGGATTCTGTCATACGTTTTTGCAAAACCAAGATGTCCGGCTGTAGGATCGTCATGGAAATGCCTCAAAAGATCCGTACGTAGGTGTTTGGGAATGACTGGTAACCATTCCTTTCCTGCCGGATCAAAATTTTTTGTATAAAATTCCATCAATTATTTCGAATTCTTTCTTGACAGTAGATGGGGTGGTCTAAGATTTTTTTTTTTTTTTTTCTTTTTAAGAGATATGAATCTTTTTTCTGTTCGATGGCTAAGTTCATATCAGTAGCGACAGCAATAAATTCCTCTGATATAGAAGTTTCTTCTTCGATTGGATTTCTGGAGAGTGTGTCAGCGCCCTTATGTTTCCTGCCGGTTTTGTACGTTATCAAAAAAAAAGTCATGTTCTTGAAGTCAAAGTGTCTACCTGGCGAGTCGTCCGGAAGGATCCTTGAGCCAGCAGAGTGAATGATGATCTGTAACAACAGCAAAGTGCCTCCCCAAAAAATACCGAATTTTCTTGATAGCCCATATTACGCACGACATTGAAGACGCACTGAAAGAGATTCAGTGGTAGAGTAATTTTTTTCTGCTTTCGTCAACGTTCTGGAACGCATATACAATGACTTTTTCGTCTTTATCTTGTATCTGAACCAAAAACTGCTCCGACACCGTAGCAGCTAGCATTTCCTCTATGTTCCTCTTGTACTATTTCTTACAATGATTGTGGATGTACTTCTGAAGGTTCCTCTGTTCAGGGGTGTTTGTGGGACCCCAAAAAATCCCCTGAAACTTTTACGGACTTACTACCGGCATTTTGGAGTTTCGAGAAGGGGGGGGGGGGGAGAAATGAAAAATTACAATTATGAAGTATTGAATGACCTAATTATAAAAGTTCAATGAATTACTTTTTTTGCAAAATTAATGATCATAAATTTTCAAACATATAAACTACTACATTTTATGCAAATATTTTAAATTACCTAAATTAATTCTTTAAAAAAAAAATTATCTAATTTCTGCTGCTTTTTTTTATTTTCTGATGTTTGTGGGCTTGTCTTTCTTTTGTGGTGAACTTCATAATTGCAGGAAGGTTGACTTTTATTTTCCTCATTTACAGTTGAAGAAATTTCCTCGAGAACAGCACATGCAGAGGTAGAAGCAGTTTGCTTTTCTGCTAATGTAGAAGGTTTTTCAGAGACTTTTATAGGTGACTCATCTGAAATACATGTTTTTGTCCTCTTGATATGTTTTCCAACTTCTGTTCATATTCTGTAAGAGATCTTTGTGAATTGGATCAGTCATTGGATTTTTTGAGCCATATTTTTCACATGAGGTTTCTTTAGAAGCCATTAAATCATATTTAATAGTCTGCACTGCATCTAGGGAATCAATCTTAAGAGAGGTTCTATAGTCAGTGACAAGTGCATCCATTAAGTTGAATGCACTTTCCACTAATGGGCCATGGAAGCAGCTAAGGCAGGCTTTGACCAATTTAGCCAATTTAGGATACTTATAATCATTTGAGAAATCATCTTTTAAATTAAAAACTTTAGACCAATATTTATCAATTGTACACTTGACTTGATTTCCACTTTCATCAGATGTGTAGAGCATTTCTTTGGTGATATCAATATCACTCTGGTATAACCTTATTTCAGCTTCTACTTTTGACTTTTCATTATCACTAAAAATATGGGACATAAAAGATGATAATTTTTCAAAAGCTAATATTGTACTGGTTTTACCTCTTAGCTCTGGATCTAATGCTGTAAAACTAATTAGATATGAATTTTTAAGGGATAATTTCTGTTTCATATGCTGAAATTTCAAAGTGAAATTCTCTTGCGTACATAAATAAAAAAATATTTCAATAAGCGAAACGAAAAATTTACACGTGCATCAATAAATGAAACGAAAATTTTACACAACTGAGAAAAAAAAAGTTGCGAAGCGATCAATGACAAATAGCTAATACGGCGAAAAATCCCCCTTCTCTACTTAATGGCGCCACGCCAGGAGAGACCTTTGAACCCAAAGTCACGTTATCGCACATCTGGTCGAACGAAGTCTCTCCCTTTTTTTCTGCCGCGCCTACTTGCCGAAAAGAATCCAGAAGAGAATGTCCGAAAACCGGGGGAATGAGTCATAACTCGCAATAAGGAAAGAACAAAAAAGAAGTTTTTTCCCCCTTTTCACGCATTATCACTGCCTTTGGAGAAAGAAAGGAAAAGTTTTCACCACCCACACTGACCTTGCGTTTTCTGCTTTCAAAGCAAACAAAATTACCCAGATCAAAATAAATAATTCATTATTATTCCTACTTCCTTTTGAACGACGATCCCCGGAATTTCCGGGTATCGAAGTTCAAAATCCCCGGAATTCCGGGGTTTCCCCGGAACACAAACACCCCTGTCTGTTGGTTTAATCATCCGTTGTACTTCTTCCTGCACAAGCCTGCGTATTAGATATACTAGGTCGGGTTCTTCATCAGAGGTGGCGTTAGCAGGGGGGCAATTGTCCCCTGTCGGCAACCGCTTGCCCTTCCGTCGGCGAGAGATTGAGATGTTCGTCGGCAAAAATCTTCACCACTTCGGGATGGTTGTGCAGAGTTGCACATTCTCGAATATAATAATTTAAATACTACCTTAAAGTTAATATGTTGTAAACAGTTGAAGAAACGGTTAAAGCAGTTGGACTATATTTGGCAAAATATTCTGTAAGGTAGCAGGTTAATAAGATACCGCATTTTGTGGACAATTTTTGATTTTCCGACTAGGAACGCAATGCGATGGATGTCAAAAAATTTAAATCCACAGATTTTTAGGCTTTTGATTGAATTATCATTCACCAAGCTTATAATTTACATCACTTTTGGCAGCATATCCGGTAAGGTGAATAAGATATTGTATTCTACCAATAATTTCTAGACTGCCGAAACTATGAACTAAATGCGATGGAAGTCCACAAATTTTTAGACATGTGATTCAAATATCCTCCATTCAATTTATAATTTGTACTATATTTTACAATATAACCGATAAAGTGACAGGTGAATACGATTTCGCATTTTGCCTAAGGATTCAATGCGATGGATACCGACGATGTAAAGTTCGCAGATTTTCAGACATCTGATTTAAATGTAATTCATTCAGCTTATAATATGCGCTATATTTAACAAAATAATCAATAAGCTGAAAAGTGAATAAGACGTTGCATTTTTGCGGACTAATGTTTTTCTCTCGGCGAAAATGTTATCATAGGTAGTAGAAAAAAATAGTTTTCATCGAGTATTTCGATTGCCTGCAAGCAGAGTTATTAGAGAAATATACTTTAATATTATACATGAATAGGGCGATAGAGTTGTTTTTCCTAATTCAGAATTCAACGAATAAAAATTAATCGTCATTTTTTTCACCTAATTGTTACTTTCTCGGTAACAATTATGAAATTTATTTTAATCTTTTCACTATGAGAACTGTCTTACTAAAATCTAGTTAATGATTAAACTAAATTTAATAAAACTCTAATCTTTTGACATTCTTATGCATATGCGTGCTAAAAAGTGTTACTTTGCTATTGCCAAATTATGTGAATTCTTTATAAATCAAGGAGAAAATAAATTGTATAATTGTAAATTAACCTTATTTAACAGTAAAATATCTAAAATTTCTTTTGCAAATTTATCAGTGTACAATTATTACACTAAAGAAATATTACCGATTGCAAATGACGTCAAAAAAATAAATATTTGTGGTATGGTAGCTTTTTAGCTACACTTAAAGAGTTTATCCAACTATGGATTAAATTTTTTAAAATAAATTACGACGTAAATTCTTCAGACTCTGCATTTAATATTATGACTACGCTCGTTTGTATCGTTTTTATTTTTTTCTTTCAATTACTATTCACGGCAAAAACTATATAATTTCAGATGCTTCTAAATTTTCAAAGACTTTAAATAAAGATGTCTTAATAAAATGATAATTAAAATAGTTATTCATAGAATATTCATGTATAACACATTAACCCCTTGACATACGAATTTACTTAACTTCCTAATTAGATGGCACATCTTATTTGGGGCAATTATTTTTATTTTAATCCTTGAATAATAGAAAGAAATTTCAGGTAACGATGCGTTTTCAAGTGATTTTTTCATTTTAATACTTTTACTTAATGCAGATAAAAAATTAAAAATTTAGAGGATCGATGTGCAATTCAGATTTATTATTGTATACGAAGGAGTTAAGAAAAACAAATACATGCAACTAAGAGGATAAAATTCATTTTTTGGGAAAAATATTAGCTTGCAATAGCTTCGAGGGAAAAAAGTATTTAACTACAACACCACCTGCCTAAAACTGGAAATTCATATTCAAGATCTAATTGTTTTTTTTAATAAAATATATTGATTTTTACTTTCGTGTATATGTAGTACAGAGAAAGTACAGTAATCGTCAAAAAATTGGAACTCAAGATTTTGACGAATCTCCACGTTTTAGACCTCTTTGAGTTCGAATAACAGATTTTAGGGAAATGCCCGTCTGTGTGTCACAAAGATAATTAAAAAATGAATACATACGAATTCCTGCTCATTGTTGCAATTATTATAAAAATTATTTTAGGTAGGGAACTACTTTGATGTTCGGTAAAAGAAATTGAGAACATTTTCTTACAAATATCTTTGTACAGTTTTAACAATGAAAAAAAGGTCAGTATCTGAATTATAATAATAAAAAAGCTAAATAATATTTAACTTCCTTTAATGCTTGCCCCTCTGTCGGATTTGTCTTGCCCCCTCGTCGGCAAACCTCTGGCGCCGCCCCTGTTCTTCATCTATAGCGGCCATTGGTACCACGTTGGGAAATCTTTCGAATTTTCGCCTTCCGAGTCTCTTTCGCTTCATGTCCTCGATGTAGTCGCCCCATTTTATAAAATCGACTGTCGTGGCGATCTCTCTTGCTAATAGTGCCTAATAGATATCTTCAGCCACTCCTTTCATGAGGTGTGGTACTTTTTCATTCTCTGCATCAGGGGGTTTACCTCTTGGCAAAGTCCTAAGATGCTTTGGATGTAGGACTGCATACTCTCACCCACGCATTTAGCTCGATGTTTTAATTGTAACTCGGCTTTCTTCTTATATTTCTGTAGATCACCGAAAAGTTGAGTGAGTCCAGTTTTAAATGCTTCCCAAGAATTTAAGGTACCTCATGGTTAACAAACAACTGTTTTGCTGTGCCCTCGAGGAAGAAGCAAACATTTTCAAAACACATCATGTTGTCCCATTTGTTAAATTTAGCCACTCTATCGTATACTTGAGCCCTTTGCTAGGATCTTCTCCAGATTCTCCCCAAAACATTGATGAGCTCCTTAGTTGTTGGTATACGGATGTAATTACTGTTGGTTGCGTTTGTGTCAATTCTTCGGGCATTTTTTATCGTTTTCTTGATTCTGGAAAATACAGTCCAAATTCAGGTGGTAATCCTCTTAAACGACGGCTTGAACGAATACTATCACCCAAATCCACGGTTAAATGGTTTTTACTCGGACCTGCACCTGCACCAAACTTGTCATGAAGATGCAAAGAATAACTGGTCACAAAGTAACACTATATGAAGTTTATTAGCTTTAGGCAACTCGTAACATGCAGGGGGAAGAACTGATCACACTTCTTGTGGAACTCAGAATTTATACCTTTACAGAAGAATCTAGAATTACAAAGAAGCTTATAGAAAGTTCTAGGAGCTTCTACAACATTAACAAATGAATAACAAGAAATTTAAATTAAAGTTCAACCTTTAATGTAATGTGACTTGGCTGAGATTCGAACCCCTGACCCTTCGCTTTAGAAGTGTGCACTTTACCTCTGAGCTACGCCGACTATGTGCAGATCTTCCTTTTACGACAATATGTTACAAAATTATATCCTATCATTTAGGTGATATTAATCTATCTTGTCAAAATAAATAATTTTTTTCATATCACAAGTAACGGAAAATATTTTGTAAATATTATAGTTATAGAAGTACAGTTTAAACAAGCCCATTTCCACAATCTATCAATTCAGTTTTACGTCTTAAATTTTTATTTCAAGAATATTGGTTATATTTTAAATATAATGAATTTATAAAATTACATAATTTTACTCACTTAAGTAAATATTTTTAGAAGAAAATAAGATAAATAAGAAATACTCACCTTTTGAAAGGGTCAGTACTTGATCTAACAGCTCTTCTATACTGTAACTGAATAAAGCTTTCACTATTGGGCTTTAACCTAAATATGAAAACAAATTTTTATAACTGATTAAAAATAAAAACATATTTTATATTTATTTTTAATAATTCACATAAAATATGTACATATATTTTAATGAAATATAATAAATAAAATAATTGTAAATATATCTTTAAAAACTCTATAACCAACTTTAAAGCACAACAAAACTCACCGTGAACCCTCATTTTCTTCATATTCAACAAGAAATGGTAGGAAATCCCTAAGGCAATCTCTAATTAAAGAGAAATACAGAAATTATATTATTTGATCATTTATATTTCACTTAAAATAACAACAGTTCTATTATATAAAGAAAGATGCATTTCATCATGTCAAATATTTCCCCTCATATGATCAGAAATATAAACATTTAGCAATATTGTTGTTAGAAAGTAATTACAAAAATAAATATCAAAATATCTATAATGTTACACATATTTTTAAAAAATTATTATAAAAAAATTCATAATATTCTGAATAGATGTTCTAGCTGAATTATTAGTGGCTTAATTTTTCAAGAGCTATAAAAAATTAAGCAGATATAATTAGAATTGATATTACTAGAAAAGATAGCAGATACAACTAGAAACGTAGATATTATTAATCAGCATGTCTACATCGTTTAGAGATAAATGATGAACAGAAACTGAAAAATTTGTTCCCTGATATAGATATTCATAGATGCAGGAAAAGTCTTTTGTAAGAATGTCAGTGATAAACTAGCATTTAAAAGAGTTGGTTGGTAATTTTAAATCATAATGTTAGGTTTTAAAAGAAAAGTGTAGTAAAGAGTCACAAGAAAACCCATAAGATAGTTTTTAACAAAAGGTTTTATGAATAAATTTCTGAGAAAAAAAATTTCAGCTTAAAAGTCTAAATGTGATCTTCTTTTATAAAACAGAAGATTTAAAATAAATAATGCAAGGTTAGAAAAAAAATTAATTAAAAAGA
The DNA here is from genome assembly GCF_947563725.1 of Argiope bruennichi. NCBI lineage: Eukaryota > Metazoa > Arthropoda > Arachnida > Araneae > Araneidae > Argiope > Argiope bruennichi. The sequence goes on along the minus strand of NC_079152.1, from coordinate 108,567,390 downwards.
TTGTTTATTTTGTAAATCTACATTTATTGAGACTTAAGTGCAAAAGTTATTCATTATAAAATACTTAGTTCTTCCTTTTTAGTCATCTGGAAATGTCATTTTCAGGTTGAAAATAGTTAACTAATTAAGTATGCCTGTTTATTTAAACATAAAAATTGTTACATAAAAAAATACTAAAAAATATTTATCAATGTATTTAAATTTTAAGTCATGAAATAAAATTAGTCAATAAATATCTTAATTTTTTAACAAAAAAAATTCCATAAAAAAGCATTATATAAAAAAATTTTAAAAAATAAAATTATTTCATATATTTTGATTTGAGCAGATGCATATTGTAATATAATCTGGCATTTTAGATACACTAATTTTTGATTTAACAATACAGTAATGAACTATAAAAATTTCTGAATTTTGCAACAAAAACATCTTTTGCCAGTTTAAGTTATTATTTTTGAGAATTTGAAATTGATATCACTTTCCTGAATAAGTGTGGATAAGCAAGCTTTCAGGATTAATGTTTGAATAAATTTAAATTGTATATTTTCTATTTCTAATATAAGCATATACAATTAATATAAAAATTTTATTTATATGCAAAATTTCTATTTTAAAAAACAAAATAAAAACTAACTTAATAATTTATAATCTAATATTCATAAATGGAAATCAAAATATAATTTTGCATGTAAATTTTATTTACAAGCAAAATTTCCATTAAAAAAACCCAAATAAGAACTAACTTTTATAATTTACAATCTAATATTCATAAATGGAAAGCAAAAATATAATCAAACTTTCAAATCTTAATAAACACATAATGGGGAAGGCTGAATTAAAAAAAAAATGCATTAGGATTCACAGAAATAGTAATACATTTTTAATGGTTCATGAATAAATACTTTGGTAACTTTTAGCCTGGTACCAAAAAATAGAAAATGCTTTCTGTTAATAGATCTTATTTCCATTTTTGAATAAAAATATTATTTACAAACTCATTTTATTCATTTACATTTTTTTCAAATTTACAAAAGTATTCATTTCGTTAATATTTTTTTTAAAAAACTTACTATCCAAACTGATTCTTTTTTAAAAAAATAGATGAATTTTGAATATTTTGCTTTCCGCAAAAGTTTAAAAGATAATTTTGAAAAGTCTTCGAATATGTAACATAATTTAAAAAGTATGAATCCATCAAAAATATTTTAAATTTCAAGAGATAAAAAAAAATGCTTTACACATAAAAAGTATATCTTAATTTGTAACATAAACAAGCTAGAAACATGCTTGCATGTAATATAAACATGCAAGAAAACATTAACAATACCCAGCATTTTTTGCAGCAGAAACAGCAGCATCTATTTTCCCACAACGAAGACAATAATAAATGACAGCCCAAACAGGATTTCCATCAATTAATCCATCCTAAAAAATAGAGCAGAAAATACCAATAAAATTTTACATTACATTTCCAGGATGAATTAATATCATTTATTAATTCTAATTATTTGTTTCTAAATCTTTATATTTTCCATACTCCTAAATTATTTTCTTAGGGTTCTTTATTCTTGTTTTGTTTAAAGAATAAAGATAGAAAAAGAAAAAGACTGATTTCAAAAGCTTCAGAATGCATCTATACTACTATTATAAATGTAAAAGTTTGGATGGATAGATGGATGTTTGTTAGTCAATCACGCCAGAACGGAATTGGATGAAATTTAGAACAGGTCTAGATTATAGTCTGGAATAGGACATAGGCTACTATTTGTTCCGTTTAATTCAGTAGTTAATTTTTTATTAATTAAAAACTAACTTTCCCGCCAAAAGTCTTCATTTATCCATCGCCAAATGAGTAGGGCTTCAGTTGTTTTTCTTTTCCACGCTAAAGAGGCTAGGTTTAACATGCTTTTGATCGATTATTTCAAATGATTCTGTTCATTTTCTTAGTGTTTGATGCATTTAAAATTAAAAATTGTTAATTAATTGATCTTCCGGATTCATTCTGAAGTACTTTTAAATTAAAATAAAACAGAATAAAGGAAATAAAAATTTTTTAATCTGCATTGCGTTACCCTAATTGGCGTGGAAAATCCACACATTTGCGTTACGCCAACTGGTGTTGAAAATTCATGCATGCTTAGTGCGTTTTGATTGTTGACAATTATATTTTCATTTTAATTAAAAGTTTAAAAATTATATGCATTATACTGTTGTAGCTATCTCAAATTCGATTGATAAATAAAATAGACTTGACTTGATTTTAAAGAAATTCGGACTTGATTTTTTATTTTGTTTTATTATATACTTTTAATAAATTTATTTACAGTTTTAAGTACTTTGTTTTTTAGGTAAATTAAAAAAAAAATTTTATTTATTATTATTTCATACTTTTTTGAAATTTCTAGAAAATGCAAATCTAATCTTTCCTGCTTGTAATTTTAGTGAGCACTTGCGGACTGTCAAATCCCCTCCAGCTGTGGGATACATACAAAGACGCTTTAAAAGAAGATATCGTGCATAGACTGGATGGCATTCAAATGACCCAATCATTAACGGAGCTTGGCATTGATTGAGAAAAAAAATGATTTCCATATCTGGAAAATGTCTCTATGATGTCGGCCTACCCACACCACAGCAAAGAGGGGAATTATCAACGAAGTTGTGAAGTAGCTAAACTATGACATCGAAGTCTTAGAAGTGCAGTTTAATGAAATGAAACTACTATTACTTCCCAAGCAGCGTCAAGTCTATGAAACGATTCTGCACCGACTAATAGTGGGGAGGAGGGATTATTCTTTCTTGACGCACCTGGGGGGGGGGGGGTACGGGTAAGACATTTGTGCTGAATTTCTGCTAGCCCATCACCACAAGGACCGCAATATAGCTCTGGCTGTAGTTTCCTCGCCATTGCTACAACTTTGCTTAGCGGTGGTCGGACTGCATATTCTGTTTTCAAATTACCACTTAATCTTGCAAGCGAAAATACTCCGACATGCAATATCACCAAAAACCGTGGCCGGGGAGTTCTTTTGCAGCAGTGCAAGTTAATAGTATGAGACCAGTGCACAATGTCAAACAAGCATGCATTAGAGGCATTAAATCAAAACCTGCAAGACATCAGCGGCAACCAGGCGGTGATGGGCAGCATTGTCATTTTGCGCGCAGGCGATTTTAGACGAACACTGACAGTTATTGAGAGGGCCATACTGGCGGATGAAATAAACGCATGTCTGAAGGCGTCACCTCTGTGGTCTAGGAATGAAAAGCTCCATCTTATGAGCAACATTCGCGTACAACGACCATGAATCAAGTGTCTTTGCAAATAAGATTCTGCATATTGGAGAGAGGGTCGTCTAGAAACAGATGCAGATTGGATAATTCTATTTTCAGAAGAATTTTCCTATCCAGTGGCTGCAGAAGATGAACTTAAGTTTGCTTGGCTGTAATATTATAAAAGGTACCATTATTACAGGAGCAGCTAAAGAAGACAGCAAGACATGCAAGTTTTTTTCAATTTGGAGGATTATAAATAATGAAGAATGGTTGTGTGAGAGGGCAGTGCTGTCGCCAAAGAACAAGTGAGTCAATAAAATAAAAAAAATAAAAAATGAAGACATGATCGTCAGAAATTCAAAACTATACACATCCATAGAAACTGTGATGGCTAATGACTATAGTACTTCCTACCCCGTTGAATTTCTCAATTCCTCAGTTTTAACAGGGGCATCTTTGCATAGACTGGAGCTTAAATTTGACGTTCCAGCTTTGTTGATGTGAAATCTTGATGCACTGTGCAACGGCACCAGGCTTCGTATCCGAGAGCTTGGCTGTAATATTATAGAAGGTACCATTATTACAGGAGCAGCTAAAGAAGACAGCGTTTTAATTCCCCTCATATCTTTTATTCCAAACATCTTGCCATTTTGTTTCAAGAGGTTGCAATCTCCCTTAAAATTGACTTTAACAATGACGATCAACAAATCCCTGGGCCAAACCAGGGCTTAATGTTGTATACATTATGGTATTAGAATAAAAATAAATGTTGAAATTTTCCCGTAGGTCTTTCTCAATAAGTTACAAGTTTTTTGATTATATCATATCAGACTCTGCTTTCGACAGCACTATAATGATACAGTTTGATAACATTTTACAGTTTGATCAGACCGTCAGTTCTCGTACATACACACCAAAATTTCCACGTGAACGAAGTCGTGGGTAATAACTAGTATTACATAAAATATCAATAAAATACTGTGGTAAAAATCTCACATCTAATAATGCCTGACATTTTGAGGTAACAGTTGATAAAAGGCTTAGAGCAACCCTCCACAGCAGTAAAATACTGCTTTTCTAGAAAACATCAAACGAGTTTCAATCTTCTAGAAAGAAAATGCTTGGTGTTTGCCCAACTTTTTTTTTTTTTTTGTCTGATTTTTACATTGACATTTCTGTATTTTTGTTACTCTCAAATTCAGATTTAACTTTAATTTTTGAGCTGCCCAGGCTTTTATTTTCCCACAGAGACTAACAAATGCTGAGAATAAATGCATCTTAGATATGTTTAATTTCAACTTAGATACACTTAAAATAATTTCCTAATTGCTCAGACTATTTCACTGTCACTTTGGGACTGTGCAGATTTTTAATTTTCCCATGGAATCAAAGCATTGGGATTTAAGACTTCATTCTAAAACCAAATAAAGTCAAAATTCTTTCTCATGCACACTCTTTCATCCTCTCTGCTTACTTACTAACTTCGCGATTCTATTTTCATTATAGCTTAAATGAAGAAATATTGACAAAAGTTAAAAATTTGAATACATCCATGAAATTCTGAAGTTTAAAAAGCATTTAAAAACAAAATTACTGCTTATTCAATCCACCTTTTACATGCATGCACACACACAATCTGTGGTCACTGCATTGAAAATACACATATACAAAACAAAAGTCATATTATAAGTGCATTGTTTTTAAAATAACCATCTAAGATTTTATTACAAAAATTTTTTAATGGGTATTAATAAAATTCCAATAATATTAGTAAATTCAGTATAGAAAAAAAAAATTACTGATTTAATTAAAAGTTCTTTACCTCAAGTCCAGTAGGTTGTAAAGGCATTTTCATCTTCAGAAAACTGCGAATGGCATAATATGCTCCAGGTCTAGGACCCAACTCAGCTTGTAACAGATTTCCAAATACTATACTTTGAATGTATTCAAAATATCTGAAATAAATTCAAAATACTTATCACTGAATATTTAAATACAGCAAACAATTGCAACATTAATTCTAAGAAATTTCTTGCTATCATCAAACTACATGCAAAATACAATTTTTCATTTAAAAAAAAGCAAATTCAGAATGAATGACATAATCTTGAAAACAAAATCCTTATTTGTACATTTTTTAAAGAAATTTCTTTGTTCATTTAATTTCTTGAAGTCCTTCTAAGCTTAACTATAAAAAATAACTATCTTTAATTGTTTCCACTTAGAAAAGAATAAAATTTTAAGTAAAAACTAACGTATCCAGCAATTTCCATGCACTGAATTTTTTATACATTGAATATTGTTTCAGTAATCTTTAGGTTTTATTCTATAAAGCAGTTCAACCATTTAAATTATAAATATAGAAATTTAACTACAAATAAATGGAGCTAAGCATAATACATTTACAATAATTAAAGCCATTCATTCAGATTATATTGCTTTAAATAAATGGCAATGATTGTGATAATGATAATTTACTAGTTATGGTAACAATCATTATGATAAAGCAAAAATTCTTCTTGTTTTGGAAAATTTTCAGTTTTAAGATCAAAATAAGGTTTTTAAAAAATTTACAGGATATTATATTTCTAAAGATAATTAGTATTGAAATACATCAAAAAGTGCATTGTAAGTTAAATGTTTTCTCGAACTTTTACAGTTTTGACACTAGAACGCAACTGAATAAACATGTTAATACTCCATCATACTCAGAAATGTTTATGTAACAAAGTATCATTAAAAAAAAATGCAAAATAAATAAAAATTCTGAGAATTTGAAAACTTACTTTTTCTCTAAATAAAGTCGAGCTTGTCTTATAAGAGATGTCTGAATAAGAAGAGAATTACGAGCAGCTAGTACATCTTTATCAGCTTTTAGAGGAATATCAGTCATGGTTTCAACCATTTCCCATAATTCTAACACTTTCTATAAATACCAAAAATGATAAATAATCATGTTTGTGCAGTCATCTTCTTTTTCTTTTCTTTTTTTTTTTAAGTTTTAATTTCTAACAATTCATAATATATCTAAGATAATATGATCTTTCACTAAAAGTATACTTTTTAGAGCAAGAAAAAAAAAAAGACTTAATAACAAGAATGTATTTAACCTATTAATGCCCAACTTAATTTAAAGCATTAATTTCAATATAATATTTTTGAATTATGTCAAAAATACTAAAACATAAGAATTGCATATTGTTTTCATGCACATAAAAAAAGACAAAAGAAACTATTCTGAATCCATATATTACCTTATCATCTATGTCTTTAAAGAGGGAATGGAATTTTTGAGCTAGATTACATCTTGATCCACCTCTTACAGCTTGTTCATTGTAAGCAGAGAGCTTGTAATGAAAAATATTTATACATTAGAAGATTGATTTTAAAAGGACAAATTAAATTAATTAATAGCTTTTAAAACTATTAGCTAAAATTAAATACATAGCTGCTTCTCTCCTGCATACAGCAAGAGAGGAATTTAGAATTATACAGCAAAAACATTTAATAATCAAAAATAAGAATTTTAAAATAAATTTCAAATATATTCAATCATTGCATAAAAATGTATTGAACTATTTACACACTTAAACTATAACAATCATTTCTAGAACAAAAATTTGTGAAAATTCTAAACCTGTAAATTTGTTTACAAACTGAAATGGGGGGGGGGATTCTCATCAGCATCATAAGAATCTGAATGGAAAATATATGAAGTGTGAGTGCAAAGACAAAAACACTCACAAACAAAATAATAAATAAACCTGTATTAAGCAATAATAAATATACATTATTGTAATTATTTTCTGTTTATAAATGGGAGAAATTTTAATATTTTTAGTTCTAACAGACATATATTATTACAGCTTAACCCTTTCTAGGGCCATGGGAAGTATGCTTCCCACCAAATTTTACAATCTTTGTATGAAATTATGTAGGTTGGCATAAGTTCTGACAAATTTTTTTAGTTAGTCTGAAACTTAGATGCTTCAGTTCTTTATCTCAGACAAAATGATGTGTCTTGATTTGTTACTTAATTATTAATTAACCAAATTAATTAATAAAATTAAATTGAGCTAATAAGCTAAATGAATCCCTTTTCTTATTCTAATTTCAAGTCTAAAAATATTTTAACATAATATGAGTAGAAAAAAATGGCCCTTTAAAGTGTTAAATAAGTACAGAGTAAAATAGTAAATTCTGGAGCCAAATACTAAGAAAAACTTATGAATGCTCAAGAATATTCCATTATGTACAAACACACACACACACAAAATATTTACTAACTTTAACATTTTTTAAGGTATTCTAATTACAATAAGATATGTTTTTTACATTTTTGGTGTGTTTTTTAATTATTGATTTTTGAAAAAAAGTTCTACAATGAGTTCAAAACAATTTTGATAGTTCTGTTAAGAACAAAATACAGATAGTTTTTAGTTTCCCCTTAAACAATATGAAATTTTACAAATATAGTCATCTTATTTCAAAAAAATTTTAAAATGGCCAAATACTTTAAGGAGCCATTGCTCACATTTAAATTACATTTTCACATTTAAGTCTTTCTTTATTCAATTCTGAAATTTCAATCTAATTAAGTGTTTTTACTTATTTACCAAAAATATATGAGATTAAAGGATTACATTCTTTTTCCATATAAATTTCAAATGCACGAAATTTTTAGAAACACATAGTGATAATAACAAAAAAGTCATCACTTTTTAAAACTTTACGTCATCACTTTTCACATCAAAAATTTATTTAGTTTTGTTAAATCCATTATGGAAAAGAAAATTCAACATTTACCTCTTTAGCATATAGCATTTCAATATTATCCATAGCACTCCTGGTTTTGAGATTGATAGTTTCACTTAAAAAGGACTAGGATAAACAAGGAAAAAATTGTTAGCAAATAGAAAAAAAAAAAAAAAAAAAAAACCAACAAAATATATATATATTTTTTTAAGTATATAATAAGAGTTTAAATCTCAAAATGATAAATATTAACACTTTCTATTTTAAAAAATTAAAAAGAAATAATAATAAACAACTTGTTGACAAAAACCCAGTAAAAGCAAGTTAATCAAAATATTTAACTGAAACTTTTAGCAACCATTAATTTGAGTAATAAACTGGTCACAAAGGCAGCTGGCATAATATGAAAATTTGTTATTATGCCAAATGATGAATTGATTGTAATACATGGGGAAACAGTAGCAGATGGAAATGTAAATATATAGACAATAAGTATATGGAAAACATATAGTCAATAAATCTTAATATGAGAAAAGAGCAATCAAAGCATACCTTAGAATCTGATGTCACATCCAGCAATTCTTGAGAAGGACCAACTAATGCATTTAGGATTTTCATTTTTTCTTGTTCCCACTCACTTTCTAAAGTTTCCCAAAATATTTTGTCAGATCTTTCAAATGTCTGGAAGGAAAAATAAGAATTAAGTATTAATATGATGAATTTTATAAATCTGAAAATGAATAAAAGTTCAATGCAATTTATGTATTAATTTATGAAAAGGTGATAAAAAAATGTAATTGGTACTAATACTAAGGAAATGTGTGCATGTCTTGGCATTCTACAGGTCAGACCATATAAACTACAGTTACCAAATTTAGCATATTGGATGGTAGATATGTGCAGATCAAAGCAATTTTTTTGAAATTTTAGTTAAAAATTAAGCAGAATTTAGCATTTCCCTGTGACAAATTCTAAACATATTGCACACAAATAAATCTCACACTGTCCCAAAATTTAAAATATTTTTAATTATACCATTCTAATAATCAAGCAATTTAACCCCTCCCTGATTACTAGGCAATTTTATTTTTATTTTATTTATTATATATATATATATATATATATATATATATATATATATTGCCTAATTTCCAAATAGCTTACAGTGACGCCCTGCAATTCAAACCATTTTCATTGTTTCATCAACTATCTGGTCTTATTGGATATTCTTCCATTGTTGAAAGAGCTAAGAAAGAAGAATTCCGTTTAATATTTGTGTAGTTTATGTAAGGTAAAAAACATGAATTGATAATATTGCAAATTTATATGATAGATGAACAACATATTTACTTTTTTAATATTGTCATGATACTGGTCTCCATTAAAAAGGTTCATGTACACAATGAATGGATCATATACAATATAATTAAAGTAACACTTCTTTCATGTCTGGCAATTACACATTAGCAGAGATATGAAGTTAGATTTAAACAATTTCAAGAAAACTAATATATGTGACTGCCAAAAGTGACTAAAATAATATAAATGAGTGTGTTGGTGCTCAATAGGCCAGACTGTTCGACTGAAAACCATTTAACTTAGTATATAGACTTTAGAAAGTGGAATTGTGCATCTTGGAGCATTTTTTTATATATATTTTAATAACTTCAAAATGGAATGATTTTTTTTTTCTGCAATAACAGAAAATATATTAGAGCACAAAAAAGGGATTTTACATCATCTTAAAATTCAAAAAAAATTGTCTTTTGAATAATACCAATTTAATACATCAACTAAGTTTATATTTTAATCAATTTTTAAAAAAATATTTTTAAGCATATTTTTTACACTATATATAGATATCAAGCATATTTTCAACATTATATATATATCAACATATAATAATAATAAAAATTAATGTACATATATGTGTGCGTTGGCCCTGTACAAGGCAGACAAATTGGTCTAGAGCTATCAAATTTGGCAAATATATATCCTGGAGGGTAAAAATGTGCATCTCAGATCAATTTTTTGAATTTTTAATTAGAATTTTAATAAAAAAATTAAGCTGAATTTCAGCATTTTTCCGTGATAAATTCCAAACATATTATTGCACATAAATAAATTTTACATCATTTCAAAATTTAAAAAACAATCTTTTAAATTATACTTCTTTAATAAATAATCATACAAAATTTTCCTAAATTTTGGCAATTTTTAAAAGTACTTTTTAGTTTAATTTTCGACAATAATGCCCTGAAATTTAAACCATTTTCATTGTGTCATCAACTAACAGAATGTGTGATTTTCTTCCATTGTCGGAAGCTAAAGTGAAAGGATTTTGCTTAATATCTGTGTTGTTTATAAAAAGTGAAGGCAGAGTGTCATAAAATTTAGAGGATAAATGAACCAGATATTTATGTTTTTTTATAGTGCTATGATGTCATGAGATTGATTTCCATTTGAAAAGTTCATGTAAACAGTGAGTGAGGCATATGTAAGATAATTAAAATAATATTTTTTTAATGTCTGATAATTTGCAGGAATCATGAACATGAAGTTATGTCTATGCAATTGAAATAAAATGAAATAAATACAATATTCCTTGCGAACTAGCTGGTAGCCAAAGGTGATTAGATCTCCCTCATTGAGAGTAAAGGTCTCCATCATATCACGAGACCTTATATTAACGACGATAAAAATCTATGAAAATTAAACAAAAAATCCAACAATATTTAATAAACAATCTTTTAAGAAATAAGCATTTAAACTATAAATTGGAATTTAAAACATTTTTATACAATATTTACTGAAGAAGTTGTAAGCTGACTGATCTCCATTGAAAAGGTCCATGTACAAAATAAGTAGAAACATATAAAAGAAACTTTTTTTTTTTTTACTTAATAATTTGAGATAATCATACATATGAAATTATATTTAATGATTTAATTGGAATTAAATATAATAAATATCTGTAGTGAATCAGCTGATTATCATAGCAGACTAGATTAACCTTCTCTGTAGTAAAATGACTCAACAACATTATGTGAATTTACACTGAGATTGATGAATTAAAAAGCAACGAAAATTAAAACATGCATCCTATTAAAATTTTAATCAAAGTTTTTGAAAAGATAAGTACACTTTAAGCTTGCTGGCATATAAAACATTTTTGCAATAATTATTTAAGCAGAGTCACGATGAAGCAAAATTATAAAGTTCAACAAAAATACTAGTTTGACATATATTTTTAATATTTAATTAGTTTTTAATGAACGATTAATTAAAAATAATAAATAGCAGAAATATCAGTTAGTTAGAAATGAACCCTAGATTGGTATGAGCAAATTTCATATCTTAAATATTCAGTAATGTAAAAATATTTTGTTGAGAAAATCATTAAGACATAATTTCACAAAATATTTAATTTTTAGCAACCATTAAAATCTCAGCAAACCAGATGATCACCAAGGTTGGTAAAGATGAAATAATGGAGATACATTTTAAAAGGTTACATTGGGAAACACTTCTAACAGTGAGAAATAAAATAGTTTACTAAAATAAAAGGAATAATGACTTTAATTTTAAAATAGCATCTGACAAGAGAACAATTCAAAGCAGTAAATGATCCACAAGCTATGAATTAAAAACACAACCTCAATGCAAGATTGATAAATTATTTATTAAAAGATAAAAGAACTTTGTTACTTTATAATGCTTTATATAAAATAACTGTTATATGTGATAAACATTCCATTTAGAATATATTCCCTCGATATCTGAGTATCTTTTAGATAAAAATACTCTAGCAATGCTATTTTTTTAATGATTGCCAAAGTGATAAAACACAAACATTTCAAATATACCTTTATGACAAAGAAAAGAGATATGTAAAAAAAAAAAAAAAAAAAGGTAACAGATATATAATTGTAAACAGTTCAATAAACTCAAATATACATGACACTTTAAAAAATAAACTGTGATTTTTTAATTTCTTGAAATGTTTACAATTGAATGTTTTCATTTTCCTAGCTGAATTTGAAAGGAGAATAATCTTGCTGGAAGTAATCAAGTTCAATCTAACTAAGAAAACAATTGTAATAAATTTCAATCATTAAATATAATTTTTGTTTCATTAAATTTTAATATTTTAAGAAACACTGTTAAATATGAATTTTTCCAACAATTTAAAAACAATTCTCTTGTTACTTAAATTATGCACTTACAGCTTTCTTAGATTCTTCAATGACAGACAACATAGCATTTTCACGTTCATTTTTTAAAAAACCCTAAAAAAAAAAAATCCAGCAATTAATAATGACTGAACAAAATTTAATGTTAGGAAGAGAAAAAAGATAGCAATCATGAAAACTAAAATATAATAGAAAAACTAAAATTATGGAAAAAGAAACCTTCTAAAGTGTTACTTTATTTAAATCAATTAGTTGGAGGCTTTTCATTTATTTTAAAAGAAAATTATTAAATTACATTTATTCAATATAAAATCAAATTTTAAAACTAAAAACAACTAAATAAATTTTATACACATTTTAAAAGTATATTCCACATTTTCTGCATAAATGTACAAAACTTTAAACACAACCAAATTTAATAAATACCAATTTTAGAAAACAGAAATGTAAAATTCCTTATCTAGAAGGCCTTTTGCTTTCTTATTATGGCATGGTAAATTTTTAAAAAATTGAAATAAGAGAAATTTTTATCGAATAATCCAATGATATATCACATAAACCATGAAATATATTTTGTAGTACACACAAAAGTTACATTTTTTTTTCTATCATATTTTTAAGCAAATTGATCCAACAAACATACTCCTGAATTAGTTATTTATTTGTACTTCAAATTTTAGGTGAAATTCTGAAAATTAAGAGAAATATATAACACAATGACCATATCTGCATAAGGTTTCTAAAACAGTAATGAGACATTATTATCAAAATATTTGAAGACTGAAAATATCTTCCTGAGTAAAAATGAGACTTATTTGCATATAAAAAAATTCAATTACAATTTTGTGTAATCAATATTTTCTTTGAATCAATTCATCACCAAAGGTAGTTAATGAATAAAATATAAATATCATAAAAAGTACAACAGAATACCATTTATCAAATTAAAGGCAATTGAACCAATTTAAAATGATTGGATAAAGCTTAAAATATAAATTTTAAAAAAATGTTAGAAAACTTTTAATTCATGATAATATTCATTAATAAGCATAAACCAAAAAAAAAAAAAAAACTATGAAATTTACGTTTAAGAAAATCACAATAATAATGTGTGAAAGATCAATAGATATATGCACATGCATTAAAATAATACATGAACTGCAATAAATATACATACCCTACAAATTATCTCCTTTGGTTGAAAAAAGAAATGTCATTGGTCACACTTGTACAAATATTTTTACAATTCTAAAAAATTTCATATTTCTCCCCAAAATTGATTTAGATTATCTGAAGTTTATAAAATTAGACTTAAGATAGTTAAATTTTACGGTATTTTTCATGAATTGATCTTTAATTACACATGTTCTATTCATATGTAATTAATCTTCAAAGTATCTTTAAATTTATCATATCAAGAATGATGGAGAAATACTTTGTATAGTAATAAATTTTTTGTATTCATTTTGGTAAAAATATATTTTACAATAATTTCTGAATTATTTCTATAAGAACATAAAAGAAAAGCATATAACCATATAGTTTCATGTTTTCACCAAATATAAAAGCTTTAAAAATCTCAAAAGGCTTTATGCAATATAAATTAAAACTTTAAACAATATAAAAAGAAGAAAAATGTATATTTAAACATTATAGTTTTGTAATAAAAAAAATTCAAACACATTTCTAGAACTAACCTGTATATCTGTTTCACGAATGGGCTCAATAGGCTCAAAAGTTCTTGCGGTAGTCAAAGATTCAATTTTCTGAGAAATTTTGGGTAAATCATAGCCTTTACTTCCCAGCAAAATTGAACTGTTAAGAAAATAAAAACGTTCTTATGCTGCAGAAAAGAATCAAAATGATTGGAACAATTGTACCACTTTTATTACTCTCAAATCAATTAAAGAATAACACATAATTTACAATGAAAAAATAATTAGCAATTTTAATTAATTGAGCTATTTTTCAATAAAGCAATTTCTTATTTTTTTTAAGTTGCTAAATCAACAATTTAGAATTCCATCAATGTAGTATACCTTTATTCTACTTCACTTTTCATGCTAATAGGACCAAGTTTCTTCATTCCCCTAATACTTAATTTATGGATGTATTATGCCAAAACTAAGATATTAACAAATGAAAATATAAAAAAAAACTACAATTCTGGGGGCATGTTTTCCTGCTGAAAAAAAAAAAAAATCCTTATCTTCACATTACAAATTCAACAGAAGTATGTTCCTGACAAGAGCTTCATTAATATAAGATGGACAGTAAAGCAGTTTTTTTTTTTTAAACTATGTACATCTAAATTTTAATATGAAAATTATTTAAAAACAAAAAAAAGTTGAATAAATATTTTTGTTTTTAACAATATGCATCCAAATTCCATAGTACTATAAACTAGAAAAAAGAAGTTTAATAGATAAAAAACCTTAGAGTGAATTACTTAAAAACAAAGTACTAGAAAAATTTTATAACTCATCATCTTTTTCGTAAAATAAATACTTCTTAACAAAAGCTTTGAATTATATTTTACAAATAAGGCAAAAAATAATTAATAACTAATCATACTTAAAAATATGTTAAATACTAATAGAGCCTTGTCTCTCCCTCTCTCTCTCTCTCACACACACACACACACAAAAAAAAAAAAAAAGGGTTTCATAATAGAAATGGTACATGTGGACTAAAAATAATTGATTTTCAACAACAACCATTCCATAAATATTAATATAGTTTTCTTAAAAGCAAAAGATAAACATTTAGACTTACGCTTTAATATCACAAGTATCCTTACTGACAGCTTGTGTTGTACGAGACCATAGTTGCTGTCCTGCATCAACTATCTGTCGCAAATTCCTTTCTACTCTTGGCAGCTCTCCTTCTCCATCTATATCTGCAGTAAGCTGTTCTGCTTGCTGTAGTAAATCGGTGAAACCTGTATTATCCACATCCATTTTATGAACAACAAGAAACTTGGATTAAACAAGATCTGTAAATAACATATTAACACAATTACAATTAAAATAATCATACTGATAATAATCTGTCAATAAAACAACTATTTTTGAGATTTAAAGTCAGATCTAAAAGAAAAATAAAAGATTATTGGAAAAAATATTGTTAATAATGTTTAAACAATATTAAGTTATTTTTTAATATGCGAAAGTGTTCTATATTCCTCATTCCTTCCACAAAACTGTAACATATATTTGATAAATAAAGCACAAATGTTTTAATACACTAAATAAACAAAAATTCTAGGCATATATGAAGGGCATAGTAGTTAAAGCAATATCAAGACAGGAAAATAAATACTTCAGAAACATAGCAATAAAAGAACATACAGAAATTTCTATAACATTAAAGAATATTGGCATTATTAATCCCTAATTAAAATAAAATAAATTAAGATTCCTAACTCAAATTATTATTGAGAGTGTTTATATATACACTGATACATCTCTGATATACATTATATGGATATCAGAGAGATCATTAATACAGATAGTAATTAAATCAGAATGCTACAAATACACACAAAATAATGTATTTTTATCACTCACAGATTTAGTTAATGGTAAACACAACTGTATTATAAAAAGATAATAACTACTACCCCATAAGTGATGTGGTTAAGGAAAATATACTTTGATGCATATTCTTATTTTCTGTGAATGGTTGGCAGTATATTACAGGGATCATAAAAACTGATATCTAATTCTGAAGAAAAATTTTAAGGTTAATTTTAACAGTAAATTGCATGAAATTTCTTTGATACAAGAGAAGAACAAACATTTAATGGCTATTTAGTATCTTAATTTATTATCCAGAAAAGTAACAAGTGTTAAAAATTAGAAATTAATTTATTTAAAGGGAACACTGAATTCCAGCTTCTAGTATGTTATTAAAAACTTTATGAATATATTCTATGTTCAATGCAATCAACTAAAAGAAACAGAATTAAATTTGTATTTAATATTTTATAGCAAGCATACATAGCTTTGGAATAATACTTATTTAGGTTTAACTCCATATAAAGTATTTTTTCTAATAATTTATTTTTCTTTATTTAAATTCAACAATGAAACATAAAGTATAGTCATCAATAGCAAATTAATTAAACACTGTTGACAGTCAGCTATTTCTATAGTTCTTCTAATAAAGAAAAAGGATTTTTTTTCTTTTGAAAATGACCTTATTACACTTGCAAAATCTTTTTTTATTTGTCCGATTTTAAAAAAGAAAGAATAATCACAAAATTATGAAGTCTATACTTAATAGAATGCTTAAATATTATTTTTCTAAGCTATTGTCTTTATATCATATCAAAACTCTCTCATACTAATTAATTTAATTAAAAAAAATCCATTGAGAATTCACACTGCAAATTTTCAAAAAAAAAATAACACACACAAGTTGAACGTTTTTACACATTGTTGAGAAAATCCGGGTCGTAAAGACATTTATCTAGTATAACTGATAGATAAATAAAGTTACATTAAGCAGACAACTATTTTTATAAAACGAAAACAATAGCGGAAAATACAAGGAAGAAAAATGACATATAACGTACTCATCAAAACAATTTTCATTTCCAAATACAAACTCTGCGCCTTGCAGCAAGTTTTTCCCACCGGTACAGTTATAGAG
Organism: Argiope bruennichi; assembly: GCF_947563725.1. NCBI lineage: Eukaryota > Metazoa > Arthropoda > Arachnida > Araneae > Araneidae > Argiope > Argiope bruennichi. Next base: position 108,550,513 of record NC_079152.1, on the reverse strand, counting down.
AAAGCAACTGAATGATTTTTATAAAATGAAATCATAACTATAATTTTTAATTTCGATGTCAAAAGCAAAAATATTCATTTACAAGAGTAAATAAAGAACATGAGAATTTTTTAAATTTTTCTTCTGAATTATCTTTTTTACATAAATATTTTTCAAAACTATCCACTTTTCATATCAAGTATTTCGGAGTCAAGTGACGCTTTCATTTTCATCGATTGCTTTTGTTAACCGTGCACCGCCGCCCCTTGGTTTTAAAGCTTTATATATAATCACCCTCTCCCCTTTTTCTGTCAGTGTTGAAAGTCGTATTTGGGTGTGGCAAATTTGTTAATCTGTCATTTACTGATCTTTTTCTAAATCGACATGGAGGAAGAAAATAAACCAGCTTCTAATGAAGTCGTAGAAGATAAAAATGACACTGCTCCAAAGGAGAAGACAGAAAATGAAGTTAAAGAAGCCGCTGAAGCTATAGAAGAGCAAGCTCCCCCCGCCAAGGAAATGAAATGTGTGGTTTTGTCTAGTTTTGGAGGTTTAAAATCTATTAAAATCCAAAACAAGCCGGAACCTACTCCTGGCGAGGGTGAAGTTTTGATTCGTGTGAAAGCATGGTAAAATTTTTTTTGCATTTTGTTATAAAACCGGCGAGCCCGACTGAACTTCCTGTGTTTGACATGTTGATAATGAGGCTAACTCATTCGAATAAACATACTGCGTTTAAATTTTAATAATCGATGAATTTTTTATAAGCAGTTTTATGTCGATAATTACTTCTTCAAAGTTAGCTTTTCCGATTTTTTTTTTTTAAGTCTAAATGCGCTGCATATCTTCATGTACGTTTGTTTCGCTATTTTATAGATTATTGCTAGTTTTAAGAAATCTGTTTAAAAAAAAAAAGTCTTGTATTCCGTTTATATTATAAAGATATAATAATCTTTGATTACTAGGAAACGCTTTTATAATAAAGTAAAAATCGTTATTGTAGCTGTTGCTTTTTTGTAATCCAAGCAATAATTGGAAACTATGACTAATAGCGAGTTTTAATTTGTAGCAATCGATTCTCTTGTCTCTTAAATAACTCTCTATGTCCAGAAGTTCGTAATTTAATACATATTTAAAAGCAAAGGAATCTTGCATAAAGTTTTTTTTTCTATAGAATCATGGTGAAAAAGAAAAGGTTTTATGATGTTGAAATTTGTTAACTGGGTGTGTCAGGCAGAATATCGTGCATTTTTGTTCATTAATTATCAATTTACTGTAGAAGTATTGATGAGATTCATTGTAAATTCAGAATATCTGATATTTTCAAACTGTATATGAAATGATCTGCTTATTAATCTTAATTCTCTGAATCTTGTAATTTATAGAGCTATTAGTATCTGATATTCATTAAGATTAGTATATTAACTTTAATTTGCGAAATAAAGTTTCTGGAATAACTAAATTCAGATCTTTCTATTTGCGTTACTAGTATTTACTGTTAAATTGAAAACTGTCTCAAAAAAAAAAAAAAAAATGTTGTTGTGTAAAAAAAAAAAAAAAAAAAAAAAAAAAACTTATTTTCTTAATATATTATCTTAATTTGAACTGAAAGATTTTAAAAATTAAATCAAGAATTTGATATTGTGTGTCATTATATTACTTTCTTTTACGTGAGTAAATTATAATAAAGAGAATAAAACTTCTATTCAAATGCACGATATCCAAATGTGACTAATATTACATTTTTGTATATTCTAAGGAGATTTTTTTATGTTCGTGAATTTTGAAACAAAGCTTTTCTATGTTACAATCTAAAACAAATCTAGATATATAATTCAAACAATTTTAAAAAAACCCTAAGATTTTTAACTCGGGAAATAAAATATTAAACCAATAAAAAAAAAAATTGAACTAACTTGAATTTTGAATTAACTTGATTGAACCAACTTGAATTTTGTAACAAATGGGCATCTACTAGAACTGCATTCATTGGCTTCTCTTGTTAGAAGTCTTTATAAAATATCTCGATTGATGGTCTCTAGAAATGGCTTTGTCTTTTCAAATCTTAAGGTACATATGACCACACCCTTCTATCAAAATGGAAGTTAACTTCAGATATTGATTAGACTTTGTTTATAATTAAAAGTTACATTTTTACCTTGTTATAACATTTTGTTATTAATAAGCTTTTATTAATAAACTTATTTCTAGTTCTTTATTTACAAAAGTTTTTTATATTTAATTGTTCTTCCGTAATAGTAAGTATAATATACATATTTTAATACATTATATAAATTTTATGCATCTTGATTTTCATAGGATTTTTAAATAGTTGTAAAGCTAATAAGACCTTATTGATAACTTAAATTATCTTGTAAGTTATTAAATACAATAACTTGGATGTAATAATTTTAGTCGCGTATTTTTAAATATTTTCAGTATATTTTTCTTGTACTCTTAATTTCTATTTACAATCCTCGACTTTGAAGCTTGTTTCAATGTTGCTTATTTTGTCTTCTAGCGGGCTGAATTTCTTGGATGTGATGCTTCGACAAGGGGTGATTGATAATCCTCCAAAATTACCCGTCATTATGGGGTATGAATGTGCTGGAGAAATTGAAGCAGTAGGAGAAGGAGTGCCTGATGTCCAGGTTTGTCTTGTTAATTTTGAGCTGAAACATTATTTTTTAAAATGCTATTATCTAATAAATTTATATAAAATATTACTTATAGATATTGATTAATTATACTAATTATAAACCTAGATTTAAACGTTACGATGCCAATGTAAATAATCAAATAAGGTGTTTCCACATGCAACCTATCGGATTATGAATGTATTTAAGTATACACGAGTTTTGTGAAACTAAAAATACTAATGAATTTTTTTTTTTAGTTCAATTAAAATAAAGAGGCGATATTTGTAAAGAACGTAGATTCGTGTTTAAATTACATTGTGGAATAAACATTTTCTCGCATCTTTTAACTTTATCTTGACAAAAAACCCTCCTTTTTATTTAAAGTATAAATCCATTTTTCCCATAGAGAAATGGATGACAAATAAGTCGGTAAATAGAAAAGGCAAGTTCTATTTTTATTGCATAATGGAATCAAATAGTTTAAAGAATTGTCTTTTTATAAGAAAACTCTGCATGTTAAAAATATTTTAATGATATACAGACTAATTTTGTTTGCTTTAATATAAAGGTTTATTAATTTGACTTTGTTTCTTATATTATTCCCCTTGTTTTACGAAGTCAATAAAGTCCGATACTTACGGGATTTTAAAAAAAATTAATGAATTTAATTTCGGCTGAAATATAAATCCATATTAAGAACTTGTCATTAATTTATATAAAAATTGCCTAGTAAATGACAATATCTAGTTATTAATAAAGATGTATACAAGATCTTGAAACCCATTTTAAATAAGAAGCTGTAGCTTATAGTCTACAAGATAATCTTAATAGTCCTTAATGTATTTATCATATATCTAGGTATTTTTATATTCAGAATAATTTTTGTTTTTAACTTTCAAACTTTTTAATTTTATCAAAGAACTTTATAATATAATGAAATTTTCTAATCTTAGAATTTTAGGCTGTTAAAGAAATTTTTTTCTTTTTAGGTTGGGGATCGAGTTGCTGCTTTCTCTGATGGTAAAGCATGGGCTGAACTTGTTGTTGTTAGCACAAAATTTGTGTATAAACTTCCTCCAGAGATGACTTTCCAAGATGCTGCAGCTATGCTAATGAATTTTGTTGTAGCATATGGCCTAGTATTTGATACTGCATGTATTCGTGAAAATCAAACTGTTCTTATTCATTCTGCTGGTGGTGGAGTTGTAAGTGGTTGAATTTATTGTTATTTTAATAAAAAGCATTGAATTGATATAGTTGGAAACCTTTCCAAATCTATTTTTTTATTGTAAAAAGTATAATAAAGAAATGTTAAAAATTTTTTTTTTTTTTTCTATTATCTTCTTGGTTACCGATTCTTGTGTTTCAAAATAAATTAAATCTTGCAATTCAAAATAAATTAGTTTAAAATTGGCTTTTTAAAGATTTAATTCTAGACCTAGAATTCAAACTAGAATAGTATATGGTACTTGCGTATTATCGCAACCAGGTTGGTGCTATTTGTAAGTTTGAGTAAGAATTAGTTGCCAAATTTGGCAATTTATGCGAATTTTGGCCTGGTTGCGTTAATACGCAAGCACCTAGTATATTTTAAAAATTGTAAAAATGAATAAAATTTTTATATCTAAATTTCTGTATGTCCTTATCTATTAAATTTTTTTCAGGGTTTGGCTGTAGCGCAACTCATAAAGACCATCCCTAATGTTACCTTGATTGGTACTGCATCAAAACATAAGCATGAAGCTATTAAGAACTATTACTCTCACTTAATTGAACGTGGAGCAGATTATGTTCAAGAAGTCAAAAAGTAAGTTTCCCATTTTAAATTTAAAGTATACGACTGTCTTGAAATTTATTTCATTTATAGCTGTTTTATATTTATTTCATACTAACTGTACCTAGCTATACATTACTATAGCTCAGTATTATTAAAGAAAAATGTATTTCTAATGTTTAATATCAGTGTTTATAAATAGTTTATTGTTCGATTGTCTCCATATAGATTATGTGGTTTGACTCGAACATATAATTTTGTATGCAAGAAGCAATCTGCGTCCAGATCTAAACCACCAGATTCTAAAGATTGCAATCATTAACAAAACTCGGAGCCAAACTCTAATTAAAATAATTGTAATCTCTTAAATTGAATTGACATATCTATTAGAATCGTAAGAATGAATGGAATGAGGTTTTCTTCAACTTTGAAAGATCTTGTCAAGATTATTGATCATTAATTTTTTTTTTTTTTGTTAAATTGTATTGTATTGAAGATTTAGCTTGATATTTCTCAACATAATTGACGTACTAACTTTCGTTTACAGTGTATGAGGTAGTATCCTGGTAAATAAAGTGAATTAAAAAAAATTATCTTTAATAATATTGACACTGACTGCCTCACTCTAATTATTAAACTGAATAGTGTTAAATTCATAGACGTCATTGGATGTTAGAATAGCTTGTTCTCTTAGTTACTACAAATTCTTATTAGTTTGAATATAAGAAAATATTTTTCAATCAATTCTTTTGATGTTACTAAACAGCAGCTATTATAAGACTATGAATTTTAAGATGAGGTTAGATCAGCTAGCACCTTTCTATTTCCAGTAAATGATGTAAGAATATCTCGGCGATTATATGGTATGTTTATTGTTTATGTCAAAGTCTTCAAGTATTTTTGGAAAGATCAAACTTTTATTTCGACCACAGGTTTTGAATTAGTCTGAAATTGCTTGGAATCTCTTGCAATTATTTAGAACATAAATATTGTTTACAATACTTACTGTGTAAATCTTGTAATGATTAAGAGCTTCAGTTGATTTTTTTTTAAAAATACATTATGTTGGAAACACTTTTTACAATGCTGGATGCTTTGTAAATTATATGGATGTTTGAATCTGTAAGTTCAATAATAATTTCTAATAGAAGTAATTATTTTACTTGGTAGCAATGCTGCAGTTACTTAAGCTAACGCTTGATTCAACGGGTATTTAATTGTGTGTATAACAAGGGATCACCCATTACTATAATTTTGTTCATGACACAACTCTACTTTAAACAGAAATGGCAGCATATTAATTCGGTGACAGCATTCCTCAGGGTGCGTAGCATCAAGAAAAGTACTTAAATTTGAAAACTATTTTTAAGTATCTTAAAAGTGCTTAATTTTGAAATGAAGTATAAAGACGTCATTTTTTAATATTTTTTTTTTCTCTACACGTTGAATTCGATAAAACCTTTTTCCTTTCCCCACTCCTTTTTCTCCAATAATGTGCATTATGGTTTATTGATGTTCTGGAAAAGTTATACAAAAGAGGTAGTATGAAGTGCTGACTGTGCCATACTTGTTGCGACTCGGGGAAAAAACTCAATTTTTAAAAATATTCACAGCACTAAAATTATTCGTCTGCAATATTGAATTTATTTATGTTTATGCTTAACCTTTTATGTATTAAGGATCAATCTGCAGATTGGTCCTATCAACAGAAAATAATACAACATGATGAATTTGCTACACCAAGGAGATGTCTTTAAAAACATTTGCAATGAAGTCTCTTTAGTATGTTGTATGTTCGATTAACATTCTTAATGTTATGGAGCAATCTCCTGAATTATTAGGATTTAAATGTACTATACTGAACTATAATTCGTTGTGGCATGTAATTATGTTGGTTGATCGCATAAAATCTAATGATTTTTAATAAAGCAGTAAATTTTCAATTAATGCGATTTCTCTCGCGGTATACTTTTTAAATGACTCCATACATTTAAAAATTATCAGACCAATCTTGCTAAACTTAAAATTTTAACTTTTATTCTTTAGGATTTTGGATTATATCATTTTATAAGCATCCCCCCCCCCTGCCTCTTTAACTTTTAAAGAATTTTTTCCTTCAATGAAATCTTTTTACACATATTTATCTTAACTTGAAGTTTTTAATGACTTAGCAGCATAAACCATTGAAGTTATGAGTATGAAAGTTGGGCATTAAAGCCTTCTAAGAAGATTTTTCAAAATTTTTGTTAGAAATTTAAACATAAAATTTTAACGTGTTTTGGCATCGAAGCAAAATCACTCAAATTTTTATACTGTTTTCAAGGTCAGGAATAATTGCTTCTCAGTTCTACTAATTTTGTTTGAATAAATGCATTTTTCCCCTTCAATTTTTCAAAAGTTGTTCAAATTAGTTTTGTATCTAATTTGTTACAGTTATTTTTATTATATTGAAATTCAAAACAATATAACTGCTGCTTCGAATTATTAAATCATGTTATTTTGCCAATGCTAAGTCATGATAAGTATTTTTTTGCTTTAACATAAACTTAGTTTTTAAACCAGCTCGTTAAATAAAATTCTTTATTTGAAAAGTTTCTTAATTTAGGTATCGCTCTAGTTTCCGATACTGTATTGTGCTAGTTTTAAAAATATTTTAAAAAATGCTACAATTAGCATTCTTCCCTATTATAAAATCATTTTTAAAAATTCATTTAGAACCTGCCATTATGTTATTTGGACATATGTTCCTACATCGATGTCGACATTTTCAGAAATGAAGTATCCATCTAAATAATCTGATAGTTTATTTTTTAAAATATTGAAATATCGGATTTTTATTGTTAATCTTATAAAAGTCGACTTAATTTTTTGATATTGTCTCTTCATTTTCATGATTTTAGGTTTTTGTCAAAACCAAAAAGATTGAATTTGTTTTATAACAAAAGACTTGTGCAAATACAGAAATAAGTATTGGAATTTAAAGGATATACACTTAATTTTTTTTTTCTAAATTTTCAATAAAAACTTCATTTTATAAAACAAAAAAAATATCTAATGCTTAGAAGGTACACAGGTTTATATTCATGTTCATGGGTATGTTTTTTACCAAGGTACTTAAAAGTATTTAATTTTTAAAGAAATTTCTCTCTCTGGTCCCAATTGATCATGAACTTTAAAGATTTGTTCTTAGGAATTGCAAATAGTCGTGAAATACTTCATTATAGATATAAAGTTGTAAAATCCATATTTATGTTTGAAAATGTTAGTTATATATCCCATAATTCGGGATGGTGAACCAGCAATCGTCATAATTACAATCAGTGCTCAAATTTGATTTAGATATGTGTTGAGGGCGACGTTAATACATATTCCCCTATTGTTAATTGTTCTCTAAATTCAAAACTTATACTATAGAAAGTAACATGTTTAATACTTGGTTTTTGTTCTATTTAGTAATATAGTATCATTAACAATAGTAATGTTAATAACTTATTACAGTTGACAATATTTAATTGTTCAAAAGACATTCGGTTATGCATTTTTAACAGTATATGAGGAATGAAGCTTGTATCCTGTTTAAGATATAGTTTGCCTATTATTATAGTTTCTTTGAGTATTAAATTATAACTTATAGAATTGCAAAACATTGAATAAAATTTACTAAAGAATACTGACGTATTTCCATCTTCTGAAGAGGTCAGTTTCCTAATATAATTTGAATGAAAATAAATCAACACAACTCAATACACCACCAACTGCTTTGCAAAATAAGAGTTTTAGAACAAAATTGAAAAATGATTAAAATGTATGATATAAATGTAGCATGATCCTAAAATAGTATTGTATAAAATAATTAAATCGAAACAAAAATCTATCTATGAAAAATCAATTTTATGATACAATCTAGAAAAATTAGTCATAAAATAAGAAATATTTAATACATGTGCTGTTTTAAAAACAGCAACATCCGTTTAATATAAAGTATTTTTGCCTGTTACTAGTATTATTGCTATATAAGAATATATACATATTCAAATGCAACATTATATTAAAATTTCAACACAATCCCCAAACTTTCAGATATTTAAGATTGCAAACGAAAATTTACATTTTTATTTCTACAGATTTATGCAACTTAACTTTTAATGGCTGCAAACAATAAATAGTTTACACAATCCATCTAGAATTGCAAACAATTTCCCTTTTTAACTTTTAATGTATCTTAAATTTTTTAAATGACTTGGTTTCAGTTTCTCTAACTTTAATGTAAAGATTTCACCAATTGTAAACATGACACTACTTTGAAAACTGCAATTTTTAATCTTTAAGTTATATATAAACTTAAAACTTGCATCAATTTACTTATTTTAAGTTTCTACTATTTAATGATTGACGTTATTCCCCTTCTTATTATTAAAGCGTGTACTATTTCATTCAGGACTTAAGATTGAAATTTAATATTCTTTAGATTGGCTCCATCTGGCGTGGATATTGTTCTTGATTGTCTTTGTGGTGAAGACTCAAAGAAAGGATATGATCTTCTGAAACCAATGGGCCGATACATTTTATATGGTAAGAGATCAGTTTGATTTTTGTTAACATTACTAATTAATACCATGGCTGAGTCTTGGATCAGTTCAATATTTGCAAGCTATTTATAAGGTAATAATGTCTAGCTAATAAGGACCTAGTTTTCTAGTGTTTTTTAAAGCATTTATTAATCCTTTTCTCTCTAGAAATGTTTTTAGCACTGTTAAATTTTTATTTTCAATAAAACTAAATTCAAATTTCATACTATTCTTCCTAATCGTATCTAATGTATTTTTGTCTAGGTAATTCTAATATTGTAACTGGAGAAACAAAAAGCATCTTTAGTGTAGCAAAATCGGTAAGTTTTACTATTCTTTCTTTTTGAAGTTTTTAGAAAACACTTGAGGATTACTTAATTTTACATTATTTATCTGCAGTGGTGGCAGGTAGATAAATTGAAACCCATGAAGCTGTATGATGAAAATAGATCAGTTTCTGGCTTTCACTTGAGGCATCTACTTTACAAGCAAAATGGCCAAGATTATGTGAAAAATGCTGTAGAAAAAATCTTCAAGTTGTGGTTAGATGGCCAAATAAAACCAATTATTGATTCTACTTATGCCTTTGAAGATGTAAGTATATCTTCCTTTTTACGTATAAATTTTTTATCTTCTAGTTTTTATAGGATTATTTATTACTAAGACCATTTTAAAATTTTATATTATAGATCCCTGAAGCTATGCAAGTTCTCCAAGAAAGAAAAAATATTGGAAAAATTACTATAGATCCAGCTATGGAACCCAAGCCTAAGCCTGTGGTAAATATAGATTAAAAACAGTTTAGATATTAATGATTAGAAATGAGCATTTGTCTTTATCAGTTTAATATAATCAAACTAAAAAAAGAGGATTTTTATCTTCAAACCAGTATTAAGACTAATCTTAGTTATTTTGTTATTACTGGAAGTTATGAAATGCCAAGATAATAAAACGTGTTACTGTAATTTAGACCTAAATATTTATTATCATAAACTTAAAGGTTTAGATCTTAACTTGATAGTAATATTGCACTGTATTTTTTATAGCAATTTACAAGGCCTGTCAGATTAAATAAGAGGGAATCTGTTTATTCAAATTGACTTATAAGGAGTTCTATACTTTAAAATAAGTTACTTATTTAAAAAAAAAAAATCATAACTTATTTCAGTATGAAATGTTGCAAAATGTGTTCAATGTCATAAATAAAAGCTTTCAATCGTGAATTTTTAATTATTTTGAGTATTTTTACTTATTGGAGCAGGTTGAAAGCAAAAAACGAAAGGATTCTGTAAAGGCTGATAAGAAAAGTGAGGATAAAGCAAAGAAGACTGAGCCAACACAGAAAGTGGAAGAAGACAAGGATACTCCTGCTGGTAAATATTGTATATAAATCTTGGATAATTTTGAATTTAAACACTTAAAATAACAAGCATTATTTAATAAGAAAAATGGCATTTCTGAAACCGCCTTTTTTCTAATCTCTTTGCGATTCATATTTAGTTCCAGGTTACTTACTATCTGTTAAACTTTTTAATAAAGCAAAATTTTGAGTCGTTTAACATTTTTCTTATATTTATTATTATATAATTATGAATTTGATTGAATTAATGTCTATAGTTCCCTTTAGCTTTACTTTTACCTATTAAAGAAAGCCGCATAAATAACGGCAAACTCCTAGTATAATAATTATGATCAGAATAGGAAGGGTCTTGTCTTGACCATTTTAAAAGAATTTTTGATTTGAAAGAAAAAGAATTTAAATTTCTCTTTTTAATAATAATCAGATTTTCAAATGTCCAAGTAGTTTTTAAAATTTTTAGAAAGCGATTTAACCAGTCTATGACCAGCAATAGGAGAAAGCAGCATTCCTGAGGCCCGGGCAATTTCTCTCCCCCCCCCCCCCCCCCCCCCCGATCCTAATTTTATTAAAATTCGAATTATTACGATCTTTCTGAAATTTTGTTTATTATTGATAATATGTAAATATACTGTAATAATAAAATTATTGTGATATTTAAAAAAACAATTGTGAAATTTAATGAAAATTTAAGAAATGTTTTTATTAAAACGGTATATATTTCTTAATATATACTTCCATGTATAATATATACTTCCAGAAAATGATATGCATTTACATACAAGTATTCAAAGCATAGAAAATATTAGGAAACTTGGATATTGAATTAATTTGAAGTCTATGATGCATTGCAAAACATTATACAGGACAAAGCCCTGTTTTGCATTTATAATAACTTGAACGGGTTCCCTTTCCTCCTCTTTAAGGAACTTTTTTTATATACTGCACATTATTCTTGACTTTTTACTATCCGTATCAACATACGATTAGAAAATGACTTCAACATGAATTCTATCTGTGAAAAAATAAAATCAAAACGTCCTATTCTTTAACTGCCTCTGGACCGTTTTGGTAGGTACTATTTCTAGAAAACTCCAGAGATAGCGTTTCTTTGTCTTTTTGTCAATTCCCTACATATTTAAATTCGCTCTAATCAATAATATTATCAATCGTATATATATATCCTGTAATCATTTCAGTACCATCTGAATAGTCGGGTTCACTACCACATATATTTGGAAAAATCGCTTCCTTCTGCTTTGCTGTCCGATTCTTTCAATTAAAAAATCTCACTGTCACTTAAATATTTCTTTCTTTTTGCCATAGTGACTAAAATGAAACTGTCCTAAAATAGACAGAAGAAAAAAACTTATCGTTTGCATTCAAGATTTGCTAGATAAATCTACACGCACATAAACTAATAAGTAATCTTTCATAAAGTTAGTGAAAATACAGTGTAAACCTAATGTTCAATCAGTCAAGATCCTTTAAATGCCCAATCCTCTCGAGAGAGCTGAAAAAATGTAATTGTTTAAATACATGGATCGAATTTAAAGAAACTAGGAACCAAATGAGCATAGTGATTGGGATTGACCAATTGTATATATACGATTTAAATTTGAAACATTTTATTTAAATTTTTAGATGAAGTCCATCATAAATTTGAATGTTTCACTGAACATTGCTCAGTTCACTCCAGGAGCTCGTGATCATGGTCTTCTGGGGTGTGAAAAGCTTGTCTCTTGTATAATAATGTAGGTGAATCGTGTAGATGTGATCATGGTCCTGCATAAGTTAATCTATGTGCATGTCATAAGATTATTTAAAATTAGTTTATTGTTAAGAGTATATTAATAAAGTTACTTTCTATTAAGAGCAACAAATCCATAGAAAGTAACTAATTTTAAAAAATTCAGTACTCAAGTAATCATTTACAATTTTTAAAATGATTAATGAAATTTTTTCTTTTTATAGAAGCAAGTTAATGGAATTAGTCATTCTCTCTTTCGATCTGAGGAATTCCATTTTTTGCTTAAATTGAAGCTTGTATGTGCTGTTTATGCTGATCAAGAATGTGGTATTATTTTTCTTGTGCTGTGCATATATTGAAACACTGCTCAATTCTGTCTGCATTTTTCAACTTATAATTGCAGATTTTTATTTTTCTCAAAGCTCACACTTAATATTTTTAATGATTTGTATGGAATGTACTTTTACACTGCATTTTACTGATCAATATTTGTATAGCAAATTTTGTACACCAAATAATTACTTATTTAAACTTTGGAATCTTGTATCTAATTTTATGAACTATTACTCTATTTAGTAAAAATTGTAATTTTCTTAATTTACAGTGATATTTTAATCATACAGATGGAAATCTTTATTACTTATTGTCATAAAAGTAACTTGTTTTTCATAGACTTTTCTATTTTTATTAGCTTTATATTTTTAAAATTATTTTTTGATCTAACCTTCATAGGGGAAAATGCTATTTTGAGACTGAAGTTTATATTTTTTGCCAGTCAAAGTATTTAATATTTTTAATTTTGTACTAATAGCAATAGATCACATTCCACATTTGCTACAGTTGGTGAGATTTACACTTTTTGTAATGAAGAATCTTATGTGAAATTTGTAGCTACATGCATTTTTATACATGATCAACTTTTTAGTAGTGAACTAGTTTGTAGTCATATTTAGTTTGTGATATTTTTTAAGTTCCTTTTGTACTTTGATTTTCTTTTGCTCAATGTAACTGCATTATTTGTAATTATTTTCTACCTCATGTTTCAATCATGACTTTTGTAATGAATTTTCTCATTTTTTTTTCATTTATTCTATAAATATTCTGCATCCAATCTCATGATTTTATTCTGTAAAACTGTCTCTGCTTTCATTGTAATTCACCCAATTATAGTTGATTATCTTATTTTCTTCTGTGAGTGATTGAGAAGTGCTTTATGACAATAAAAGTTATTCTAATTTGAATAGCTGTATTTTTTTTTTGTACTGTTTTTAAATCCTGTTCATTTACTATGCAGGCAATCCAGATAATTATAAGACAGAAGTAGCTCTTTTATAGTTGCTGTACAGTCAATACTTCAGACCTTGGTTCAAATTTTTAATGATGTTCAAAACGGGAAAAGGGTTGCAATTTACCAGTTCACAGGTTTTTAAATTTTACTCTGGTGTTTTTTTTTTTTTTTTTTTTTTTTTATTCTTAAAAAACTTTTTTAAATATTTTTTTTAGGGGGAAGGTATTAACATTAGGGAAAATATAAAATCTAATTATTCTCTTGAATCCAAGAATTATCTTGGAAAGGGGAAGCAAGATGACTGTGTGCCTACCATAAGAACACTTCCAGACAAATGTCTATAGTTATGGTGGTCCCTAAAGAAACTAGTTAATGTAGGACGAGTTCATTTCGCATTGGTAGATTCTTGCATTGGCACGATTAGTGTAAAATTGAAAATCTTTGGGTTCAAAAATTAAATGTAACTCCAAATTCAAAAAATTTACTATGCTGAAAAGTCATTTGAATACTCATATTGAAAATATCAGATTCCTGTCATATGTATATTGAGAACAATGGAAATCGAATAGAGTGAATAATTATTTGCATCTCTAATGACTGCGCAAGAAGAAAATTATGATATCTAAAGTCGAATCATGCATGTCAAAAAAAAAAAAAAAAAAATCGGCTTTATTTCATTTGTTTTAAATTTTATGCAAGTAATTAAAATCAAATTCTATAATGTAGCAATAGCATAATTGTGATCATTTCATAAAAGGTTGTTTATATTCTAATATAAAGTTAAATGTTCATTACTAAATATACTTGAAACTTTTAGAAACTTATATTTTTTTTCTGAAGTGTATACTATTTTCCGATACTCCACTTGCTTGAAAAGCTCTTTTCATAGCTTGTGAAAGTAATTTTCAAAGGTTTTGCTGTAGCTTCTTTGGGGCAAAGGCTTGCAACATTATGCACGGTATTATGTGCTTGTGATTTTAGTCTTTTTTTTTTTTTTTTTTTTTAATTGAAAAGGCATTTTAATGGATGTCAATTTAAAAGACGGAAAAAAATTTATTTAATAATGAAATGCAGTTAATATTAACCAAAGAAAAGGTTTATAAAATAAGAGAAGGGATAAAGATGCATGCAACTACGGCTAAAGTAAGAAAACGAATAAACAAATTTCTTCTTTCAATTGATGCTAAAAAAAAGAAAGGAACCCCTAGACTTCCGTCTGATTCCTCCTACTCACAATGGATCTTCTCTTCCAAAACCTATTTCTATGATGCCCGCTGTCAACATAGACATTTGTCTGAAAGTGTTCTGGTGGTGGACACACAGTATAACTACCAAGAATTTTCAATAACATTTCAAACTGCTGGAGATATACTACTATACCATTCAAATTCTTATATGCAAAACTAAAATTTATTTTTGCTAAGATATTTCAAATTTGCACTCTTCTTTCAAGAACATCTGTATGGAAATATCTATATCCAAGTTCTTTTGACTAACAAATGCTTCTTATTTGAAATATAAGTAATAATTGAATAATTTTAGTATATATTTTAATGTTTAAAGCTTTCAACAAATCTTTATGAAAGTGTTTACATTTTTTTCATTAAAAAAGAATTGAAATCCGATATGTTCCTTCAAATTTCATGGGCCATTCCACAGTTAAAAATGGTTAATTTTTCCTATTTTATGGGGAAAATTTGATATGGGGTATATTTAATTCAGAAAATTGAACTTCTCTACTTCATGAAATGTAAATTTTCCACATTGTTAATAAATGTAGGTAGCAAAGCTTGCATGTTAATAATTTTTTAGTACATTTAAATGCTGATGGAATGAAAGGTTGGCTTTTTTATACAGTATGTACCTATTTGGTGTTCTCCAGAAAGAAGGAAAATCTTTTTAATGTTAGAGTAAGGTGATTAGAAAATGCACCTCTTGCTAGATGAGCAATTGACATGTTGAAAAAGGCAATTCCTCTATTAGAATTTAAATTTATGACGAGGTTTAATAAATATACGACCCTACTTGTCAAACTAGTGGCTTTCTTTTCGTTGACTCAAATTATCGAATCATCTTCAATGATCTTTTCAGGACCACGGTGGCCTGGTGATAAGGTTTCGACTTCAGAACTGGAGGGTCTCTGGTTCGTGACCCAATTCCACCGAAAGCGGGTCTGGTAAACGTTAAATCCGTCCAGGCCAAATGTCCTTCCACTTGTGTGGTGTGGAGAAGGGGGTGCCAGCTCATGTGTTGTGTTCATCATCTGACTGTGGTTCAAAAGTATGAGGTCCATCCTATAAAATGGCCCTAGTGTTGCTTTAAAACAGACATTAATATAACTAAACTAAACCAATCGATTATCTATTCTTTCAAGATTGTCCATATTCAGCACATGATATCAAAATGGTTATACTTGCTCTTTGGAAACTTTTAAGTGAATGAGAAATTAATATTTTCAAATTTAGAGTTCTTATGTCAGTATCAACTAAGTGGAATTCACTAGGGTATTAATTAGGATGTAGAAAGAAAAACAGCAAGAAACATGAAAATTAGGATTATATATATATATATACCTTAATTTGTAGAGTTTTGAATTGGACCTGTTTTAACTATACTTTGCTAAATGTATGAATTTTGCAGTCATTTTCTGAAGATCAAAATTTTCTGCTAAACCTATTTCTTAGTACAAGAGGAAATATATTATTCCTGTTTTTGTACATTGTAAATGAATGCAAGAAAAACAATTCTATTTGAAAAGAATTTAATAACTTTTGAATGATGTATTTTACAGTTCAGTAGAATTTACAGGATTTCAAATTGTTGAAAATAGACAATTTTTTAAATATTTAGAAATTGAAATAACTAAGAATCTGATGATACTAATCCATGGTCATGCCATAATTGAAAGGGATTTCCTTTGATTAATATATTTTTGGTTTTTTTTTTTTAAGACGTTGAGTTGTAGATAAATTCCTATCCAGTAGAAAATTTCTAAATTACAAAAGAGATTCAATTGCATATATGTAATGCCCTCTCTAAGTTTATTGAAAGCATGGAATACGTAAAGACTGCAGTCTCAGAATGATGGGAGGGGGGGGGGGGCTTTACAAATGAACTGATTTTAAAATGATGAGAAATGACTTTTTTTGTCCGATAGAAATATGTTAGGGAAAAAAACGAATGGAAATTTTCAATTTATAAAATTCTATTCTTCCTCCAAGAATCAAACAAAACTTTAAAAGAATAATTTACAATGTAAATTTTAATTTGAGACTCTGTTCATTTTTATAGATATTAAATAAAGTTTTGTGAATTTGTACCTGCCTCTTGCAGTATTCTTAATTTTCCAAAATTAAGAGAAATGGTAAGGTTAGAAATTTTTGCAGGTTTAACATTTTTTATTAAATTTTGTTTCCCCTAAAGGGTGAATGTGTTTATGAAACAAATGGCCTGTATTAGTTTTGTGAAACCACATTTAGTAGAAATTGTGCAGTGACTTAAGAGTAAGGATTGCGATCTTGAAACCCACTTTGAATTGCAAGTTTTGTTGTTGTTGTTTCTAATGGCACTTGTCATAGACAAGCCCACAGACTTTAGAAGTCAGTGGTTTTAAGACAAGGGTGCGTCTCCTGTTTTTTCAGTGGCACCATTTAGGGCCAAGAATACGACTTAACTACACACACGTCAGAACCCTTTTTACGGGGCAGACTTCATTCATTCTTCAACAGATTGTAATTTAGACCTGAAGCAGAGAACAATCATCCCTGAGCCAGTACCCCCAGTGGTTTTACTCTCGACATGGAGGACTTAGTGACCACGGCAGATTTATTTGTGCGTCAGCCACCACACACATGAAGAATCTTAGGCCGGAGGGGTTCGAACCCGCAACCCAAGAGACGCGAATCCAATGCCCTTCCAACCAGGGTATCCCGATCCGAATTGCAAGTTTTGGCTTATTAATGTAAGATGATTGTAAAAAGTGTCTTATAAGCTCTTCACTTATACAATATTTACACTTTACACAATATTTTCAAGTAATAAATAAGATTGTAATGGCATGCTTGAACATTAATAGTAAAAATATTTTAGAAGAAAATAATTAATGTGCATTCATCTCTAATTTCATTCATGAATGTGAATGAATTCACAGGAAAATTAAATCAGGTGAAAAAAGACCGTGAGTATTCAAATAAACCTTCGTTCATAAACCATTCTAATGCAGCTTTCTTTACTAAAGCAAATAACATTGCAAAAAATCTTTCAGAATGCTGAAGTTCAAAATGCATTCATTCACATTTTCAAAAATAGTAATATCTTTGGAAGTCATTGAGAATACCTGTTTAAATTTTTGTAAAGAAAAAGGAAATTTATCCAAAAAAAGCATCCACTGTTGTCAGCTCAGCCAAATAAAGACAGTAGGGTCCTCGGATGCATAGATAGGATCAGGGGTCAAAGGATTTGGGGAGGAAAAAAAGAAAAGAAAAACCTTTTCAATCACCAATCAACACAAAATAGGCGCTGAGAATTCCATTACTGACCTGCTTATGAATCTCGTAGAAAACGCCAAGAATGTGGGTGATTCTTCACATTACTGATATTTTATTTGACTGCATTTTTAAGTTCTAAACTATGTAATTTTATAGTCTTTGAATCTTCTTGAAAAAGTATTTCCCCTCGTTTAAATTAAGAATAGAAAACTCGTTTACACATCTAAAGAAAATGCTTAAAGGCATGTTGTATTTCTCTAAATGGTTTTACCTCTCATCACTTCTTCTGAAAATAAAAAATAAAAAAAAAACTTTTCAGTATCTTATAATAGTAATTTCACATTTAATTTATATTCATGCTTCGCTGTCAGCAAAATGATAGGATAGTGTTTATTGTCTTATAAATATGATGAGAGCAATAGAAAGACTAAGTTCTCATTTATCAGCTGCAAATCTGAATAGAATAAAATCTTGAAAAGACAGAATAAGAGAAAATTGTTCAATCTACACTCCCATTATCCTAGAGATCTTTGTGCATCCTATAGTGGATTCTCAACTGGTGATGAGATTTTATTTTATTTTCACCATCGATTATCCCAACTTAATGCTGGTATTATCAAAGTTTTCTTTGTCATGTAAGATATAAAGTCATAGAGAAATCAAGCCGAGATTACAAATCAGGAGTGAGAAAATGATGTATCAAATACAAGCCTTTCAGTGGCTCTGCGTTCGTTTTAAAATTTCATAATGTGTGTTGAACCATGTTTTTTTTTTTTTTTTTTTTTTTTTTTTTTTTTTGCTTTTATTTATGGTGAAACTCTTAACATCTTGTGTAAGATGTTGCTTGTAATTTAAAAGTTTGTTCACGGAAAAAACTGATGATAAAATCAGATCCCATAACGTCTACCATATTCGTATGGGCTGAACTTTTTGAAATTGGTATAGCTTATGTGAGTGTAATATTATTGTTATCTAAGTTATGACTAAAATCTCTAGTTTTTAGGCTGAATTGATAGAGGATCATATTTGAAATTCTCAATATATTTCAGTAGTTTGTGCTTGTCAGACATATCCATTTTGTATATCTGCTAGTGCAAACAATGAAGTATTTTCAGAACCAGAAATTATCCTGTTGGAAAATATTTCCAATTTTCTTTAAATTGAAATTGGAATTCGATTATTTTAACAAAGAAATGTTGATTTTTACGGGGTTTTTTCCCCCTATTAATTATGCTACATATTTAAGTAATAATCCAGTTTTCCCAGGAGGCATGATTTATGTTCAAGTATAAATGACGAGCACATCGACACAGAGCGGAATAAAGGAAAACTAATGAAAATTTTATCCCTGTGAATATAAAATGTGAGATTTTGATAGGGATTTACTACACGTGTTGAATTTAGATAAGGGAATTATAGGGATCTTTTAAACGAATTTGTTTAGATCAGCAATTTTTATCCCTTCATTCGGAGCGTTGGAACCGCTGACGAAAGCACTTTTACAGAGCTTTCTGTTGCATTAATTAAATAGAAAAAGTGGAAAAAGATCCGAAAATAAGAGAATATTTTAGAATGAAGTTAATATGTGGTGAATTGAGCTAAAAATTAGGAAATTAATTAAGTTTAAATTAGATTTTAAAATATCATTATATATATATTGAAAAGTATGATGCTCAAGTGTGCAATGCTTGAATCCTTTAATGGGCTTCCATAGCAAATCTATTATTTATCTGTAGAAATTATAAATATTTCCGTATATTTATATGGATGTGAATTAGCTCATTAAAATTATTGCTGAAACTAAATAATTTTGAAATTATTATTTTCTTTAATTTGGAATAATAGATGGGAATTTTTATCCAAAATCGATTTTTTTTTATAACATTAAATAAAGTTTACAGGAAAATTTATTTTATGAGCAAAAAACTATTCTTTATTCATATAGAATACAAACAGCACACACACACACAAAATATCTCGGCTTAGAATTTATGATTCATGTTGATATATTAATTTTTGAAAATCTTATTTTCTCACTTACAAAAACTATATGGAATATGAGAACTTTTCTAATATATCTCTAGCTATTGATCGTATTTGCATGCAGTTTTTATCTTTGTGTTAAATATTTCCCAAAAAATTAATGTTCATACAAGTAAATCGAGAATAAAATATGTAGTGAGAGCTGTAACAGTTTCATTCCACTTGCAAATTGTTAGCAATATGTATCATATATTTTCAATTTTATAATCTCATTTATGTTTATTGCACTGATTTATTGGCTCCTTCATCTTTTACTTTTTGAAATTAAAAAAAAAATCATTGAATTTTATTCTTGGCTTTAAAAAACTTATTCTATTATTTTTTCCCCCTTGTTTAATTTTGCATTTTCATGTTAAACATGTATTAAAATAGGAATCCAGTAAAAAAAATTCAAATATTTGTATAAACTGCAATTATATTTACATCATTAACATAATACTGTCATCATTTTTCCTAAACTATCATTTTAGCAAAAAACATATCTCATCTGTGGCTGTCCAATTTCATAATGATATCTTCTGCTTTTAAAAATCATCTTGTTGCTTGCACTCTTGCGGTTTCTGCTACAGCTGCTGGTGTTTTCATCAGGTGCATAGCGACTGGAGCAATTTAGGGGGTTGCCATACAGACAAAACATTAATGTGAATATGTTGCTTTTTAAAGAAAAATATGATTAAAGATCAAAAAAATATCCTGCCACTGGTGATGACTAGGGTCGAAAAAATCATACACCCTAGGCGCTATTTATCTCAATTTGATATTGGTTTACACAGATTAATATTATAAACTTTTAATGATTGTTT
Organism: Argiope bruennichi; assembly: GCF_947563725.1. Classification (NCBI taxonomy): domain Eukaryota; kingdom Metazoa; phylum Arthropoda; class Arachnida; order Araneae; family Araneidae; genus Argiope; species Argiope bruennichi. The sequence goes on along the minus strand of NC_079152.1, from coordinate 108,529,825 downwards.
TAATGTTACCACCTTAGTAATTTTGCAGGTTCGAATGACCTCGTAATTGCTCTTACAGCAGAAGTCTCAAAATGTTTCTTCAGAGATTTCAGTAGTCATTATTATAGGTTATTGGAGGAAAGAAGGTTAAAAAAATAATTCAGTTCAAAGTTTTAGAGTGCATTGCACTGATTGAATTCTTAAACTTGAAATTGTTTTCATTTGCTATAATAAAATTTTTAAGAAGCTTTCTTATCTTATCAAAAAAGATAGGGTTAAGAATGATTTGAATATTGAACGAATTTTTTAAAATTAATAAGAGTAGAAAGTTTAATGTTAATAGAAATTGATTGAATCTGAAAATGCAAAAAAGAAAGAAATGCTATTTATTCACTCTTTACATAAGCTAAAAAAATAAACCATGCTTATCAATACTAATTTTTGGGTACTTATGCATTACCTTCATGTCATTGAACACATTAGTCAATATACTAGCATGGCAGCTGTGGCGATTAATCTTTGGTTGCAATAAACACGATATCTTTGGCGAGTTTTTTTAGGTGGAGGGGGACAACTTATCACTGGTATGCAGTTAATACATAAGTACTAACTTTTATTTAAACGATCTCAAATGACAGTGATATTTTTCCAAGAAAATTGACACTAATCGTTCTAGTTATAATTGACTATCATAGCTGGCTAATTATTCTAGGTGTTAGTGGAAAAAATGTATTGATAGAGGATAAATAATTTCATAATTCAATCTAAAATACTGAATATTGTATATGGTGAACATCTTAGAACTGTTCGGGGAAAGAAATATTAGCTTATCCCAATAACCATTGTTTAGTTATTATTTATTGTTCATCTCTGGTAGAATGTCAGTAGATATTTTTGAATTTAAAACGTATATTGTTGTTGTTCTTTTGTTTTTTTTTAATGAGATTTGGATTCATCTTTAATGTTGCAGTACATTCATCCATGACTATTATTGTTATATTTATATTGTGTATTGCATAGAGCAAGATTTATTTTATGTGAATGTGTCCAATTTGATTGGATCATTTGTTTATGTGTGTGTGTAATATTTTCAAGAATAAATAGAAAAATTTTTTAAAAATTATGCTTTAAGACTATAAATAATTTTATTAAAAATAAAAGAAAAAGCTTTTTTTTTTTTTTTTTTTTTTTTTTGTAAAAGCCTATTTATAACATGTAAAAAGCTGTCAAGAAAATATGGCAATAAGTAAATAAACAGAAATTTTTAGAAAATCAGGGAAAAAATATTGTTAAATGTACTGTATATTCTTCATCATCTTGCCAAATCTCTAATGCAAAAACGGCTGCTAAAATAACCGAAGAGTGATAGCGGAACTTCTCCGATTGTTTGTTTTTTGGGTTACGATGTTGACTATCGTAATCCAAATGGAGGAATATTCTAAAGTAGATTTATATATTCTAAATATTCTAAAGTAGATTTATATATTCTAAATATTCTAAAGTAGATTTATATATTCTAAAGTAGGAATATTCTAAAGTAGAATATTCTAAAGTAGATTTTAACCAAAAACTATTAAATAATCTCATAAACAAACATTGAATGCAAATAATATAACACCTGTTTTGATTTTAACCCTTTGCACTCGGAAAAGTAATTCGATGCATAGTAATTTTCCCAAATACCTATATTTTTTAGTGCTTTGAAAAATAAAAATATATATATGTTTTAAGTTGAATTTCCCGAAAAAGTAATCTACATCTTGTTACAACTCTGTAGGCTTTTTTAACACTAAAAATTTAAATAAGTAATATATATATATATATATATATATATATATATATATATATATATATATATATATATATATTACTTATATATATATATATATATATATATTACTTATATATATATATATATATATATATATATATATAAATTAGTCAATTCCTACTTAGTTCAACAAAAAAAAATTATTTTGGTTACTTTTTATTAAATAATTACAATTAAAATAAATATGTATATACATATGACAGAATTACAACATTAAGTGGCAAAATAGAGCTTGGCGACATGGCGACGGAATTGGTGACTTTGGTGACCAAATAGAAATTACTGGAAAAATTTAATTAATTAATTAATATTTGAAAAAAACTGTGTTAACATCAAGTGTCATCCACTACAAGTTTAAAAATATATATTTGAACAAGATATATATAGAGAGAGTGTGTGTGTGAACTAATAGTAGGAATTGGAAAAATAAATAAATAAAACGTCAAAATGATGCACCGTCTTGAATGGTGAGTGAGAGTCACCATCCGAGTGCAAAGGTTTAATCAACACGGAGTTGTTCCAAATAGTCATTTCTGTGATTATGGCATTTTCCTATTATTGAATGCGTTGAACAAATCAATGTTGTTTCATTTAAGTTTCTAGCAGTTCAGTTAGATTATAATTGTAGAAATGAGAATTTTTCTTCTAGCTAAATTTTATTTTAGCTCCTCTGATTTTGCTATTAAAGTCAGTGAAAAATCCTAGCCAATGACAACATAAATAATACATAGAATTACCATTTTTTACAAGTATAGTGGAAAAAGATTTGCTTTATTTTTTAAAGAATTAGTTTTTAAAGGATTAATTAAATTAGCTAAATTTAATTAGCATGTGGAATTAATTTAAGAGGACTGCCTACGTTGAAAACTATCTAGGCCTTCTCCTTTTTTTCTTTTATTTTTACAAAAATCGTTTAGTTTAAACATTAGTCTTTCCAGAACTTTTTCTTTTCTTTTTATCTCATCTAAAAGCCGTAATTTAGCTAATAAAAAAAATTGCTGCATTCTGCTAAGTTAACCGGAAGTTTCCAGTCTACAAACAGAAGTCGCAATAAAATGCAGTTTTTATTTTTTTACCATTTTTCTTAGATTTAATTCACAAATAATGTTATAAAATTGCTAGTGCACAGCTATAATTTTTTGAACTTATTTTCTTAGTTTCTAGGTATTAATTGACAACATTTTCACTCTCTTGAGCATTTGTCCACATTGCAAATTTCATTTTGATTGCATGTGAATTTCCTTTATAAAATTAAAAAATAATAATATAAGAGAGGAAAAGTCAAATTAAAGATAACTGCATAGACAAATTACGAAACTGTAATGAGATTGCAATTCTGATAACCTTAAAAGTATGCAATCTGAAGTCATTTCAGCATTTTCTCATTTCTTTCAAGCATTAAGATTCTAGCTTTGCATTCTAGCTATGTCTAGAATATAAAGTGCCTAGTGTGTAAAGAAAATTATGATTATCCTATAAGAATTTTCTGTAGAGTGTTAGCCGTTTTGGTCAAATTTTATTGAAATTTACTTCAAATTTGTCAATTTAAATATAGGACTTGCGTAGAAATTTGTTTTTTAGATTCTTATTATTTTTATGTACTATTTAATTAGGAAGCATCATACAAAACTTCAAAAAATGGCCTCAAAAGTAGGTAGTCACTTTAAAAACTGTGGCAAGCATTTCATTTCATATAAACCTGTGCAATCCTTATATAAATCCAATTTTCCCCCTATCTTGATGAAATTAGGCACATGTAAGTGTGTTTATTAATTTATGATATCTGGATTAATTTATTTTTTTATCTTTGATTTTTATTTTGCAAATATGTGCAAAGATTTTGTTCGTTTTAATAATTATAATTTTTTTAATTAGAAAAAAAATTACAAAATTGGTATTTTTATGCTTTAACTAATTACATTAAATCCAAAGTAGATATTTACCTACTCACAATTTGTTGTTATATTCTTTTTAAAATTTATTTCTCAATTCAGGATGATTAAAAAAAGCGATTTATATTAAATTTGATAAAATTGTATAGTGATTTTTTTTTCATTATCTACAATTTGATACATTTTTTAATGTGATAATGACATTTGTTTTTTGTTTTATTTTTAATTACATATTTTTATTTTCACTGTATTTTTGGTTTCTTTCCTTTTAGAAAATTTGATGAAAAAAATTAAAGAGCGTTTTATTCTTTACCAAATTTATTATTTCGAAAATTTTGATAATTAGTTCTTTTTTAAATGATATTTTGGTTACATTTAAAAATATGGTAATGTCATCGTATTTGAATTTTTTGAAACAATAATTCACGAATTTTGGCATTAGATTAAATAACTTTGAAATCTAACTGTTATTTCAATGATTTTTTTTTCTTTATTTCGAAAGTAAATTTAGCAAAAATGTTATTCCTTTTCACATGTATTTCAGTTTTCCGTTATTATTTCTCAGTTTTATTCACAACAACCATGCAATTTATATTTGGGCATTTCGTATCAATATTTTAATCTTTACAGTTCATTGATTTTATTAAAGTGCTGGTAGGCAGATCCAAGTTAATTTATAGAAAGAAATAAGTCAATTTCCTTAAATAAAAAAAAATACATTTCAACATAAATTTATGGAAACCAAATAAGAATATGTGGTACTGGACAGTGGACCACCAAAGGTGAACAATTTGGGAAGATTAATTTCGAATAAACCAACTGGTCACCAAAGATGGCTAATAACTAAATCAAATCTTATACAGATCAAGCCAAAGAAATCGCTTTCAGATATGTGTTCAGACTGATATTCAAAAATCCCCGATATGAAAATGTAATAAATATGAAAATTTCTGTAGTATTCCTTAATACAAGTTTATAGTAGAAGAGAAGTTCTGCTTTTTATCCTCAGAATAAACATTTTATTTTGTGAGTATTGGAGTCAATCCAAACTTTTCTATTTTTATCAGGTTTTACTTTTAGCGATGTCTGAATTTTGTTAATGTTAAGGACCTTTAAAGTTTGTTTACAGGTTTTATTGCTCATTTTATGTTTAAAAAAATTCTTGGAATAAAAAAGAAACCAAGTCAAACTCTTTGCAAGAACAGCGATTATGAATATTCATTTTCTTCCATCAATAAAAACTTTAATTAATTTTATTCATTTTCAGCATATATTATAAGGATAGAACATTAAATAAGTCGGAGGAAAGATGCTTCTTATTCTTGATAATGAATCACGAATGTACTGAAATATTTCGATAAATAGAAATGATAAAATTTAAATGAAAAAATTAATTACTATGGGTTTCAAAAATTGGATTTTTTTTATCTTGAATTATTTTTCTTTGTAAAATTATAATGCATGATAGAATAATTAACTCATGTTATTAAATTTCCTGTTATCAAGGTACAGATCAAGATATAATTGCTGTTCACCTGACAAACGTCATGTAGCTCACATTATTTTAATTTTGGAATCCTTTGTGAATCTCCATGGTGTCATGCAAAAGTGAAAAAAACAGAAAACAAAAGCAGATAACAATTGAAATTCCTATATACTTTAATTAATTACTAAGAAATCACGTGACTCCCTTTAACAGCAGCATTTGTCAAATTTAAAATAATCGAATTCAAAGATGATGAAATACAACTAGGTGTGTGAAACAATTTGATTTTTTGATGTTGAAAAAAAATTTGTGATGGTTTGTTTTAATTAAATTTAGAAAAAGAGTCGAAAATGATTTTTTACGGTAATTTATCATCATTTTAATTTATCTTACTATTATGCTTTTAATTTAACTTAATTAACAGGTTAATTTTTTGTGACTTGCTATCTCTAAATTTAACATGTGTTATATAAAACTAAATTAAAATGCGCAATATTGTTTTCTTAAACTTTAATAGAATAAAACTATTTCATTATTTTGTAATTTTATAGCATAAAATTCCTATATTTGGAGTTATTCATTTTCAGACATTTATTTTAAAAATTACGTGACCTTTATTTTAATTGTATGCAAGATTTTTTTGGATTTTTTTTTCATTCTAGTCATTTTTTTATTTGTTTGAGTAGAATTTCTTTCAAATTTCATTTAATGTTAATTTTTTTCTGTGTATTTCCTACGACAACAATTTTTTCCTTCGGGTTATTTCGTAAATTGTCGTCTTATTTTTATTAATGAAATGTTATTGCCGATGAAAATATTTTGAATGGTATTTTAAAATTCTTATTCACATTCTGAAATCAACTAACAAATTATTGTGGTCTCATTCGCTCCCTAAAACAGCATTTTATTCCACACACTTTTATTTATTATCTCGTAAACGAAATATACAGGAAATATTGTAACATGACCCTCGAGGGTCACGATTGTAATCGCCGGACTCGAGATTTTGACGAATCTCCAGACCTTTCTGAGATCGAAAAACACATTTTTGGCATTATATCTGTCTGTCTCTGAACACAATAATTCAAAAGCGCTTTGAGCTAGACGGATGAAATTTATTATACAGACCAATATCAACTTTTTAAGGTTTCTATTGAGTTTTGAATGAAATTCATTCTAGTAAATCTGGCTGTTCGATTAGAAGTAAACTCACTAGCTTCAAAACGCGAAGAGTTAGGCAGATAAAATTTGTTACCCATACTGGATATCTGAAATATAGATTTAAAAATTTTTTAACCAAATCCACCCATGGTTTTACCGTTTGTAGGTCTTTCATTTCTCATAATTCACATCTGAGTGACTTAAATCAAAGAAATTCGATATGTTATCTTTTGGCTACAATTGCAGTTCCGATTAAATGTTAGTTTCATTTGGGCAGTAAAAAACGCGTTCAAAATATATATTCGAAAGATAGATTCAGTGAACAACGGAAAAGAACTAAATTTTGTAACCAGTTTTCGCTAACGCCAGGCAAAGCATTTGTGATCTTACCCACAGTCCATAATTTTAAGCCAGGGGGGAGGGGGCTAAAACCTTAATTGGAGAATATGCGAGAAAGTTTTAATGAGACCACTCACACTGGTTTTTATCTCACATTGAAGGAAAATATGAATTTTTCGGCATGTTTAAAATCAAAACTTCACAATCAACTCAAATAGTTATTTTAATCAAAAAAAAGAAGAAGAAAGATTCTTATATTATAAGCACTAATGTATAAACTTGTTTCTCTGCATCTTTAAGAATAAAGAATTCCTAAAAGTATAAAAATATCATATTACTATTTGAAATATTTTTCATTTCAAAATTTTTAAAATTAATTGATAATAGTCATTTATGATTTTAAAATTTTGTAATAAGTTCCATCCAAATTAAAATTAATTAATAATTTGCAGTTTTAAAATTTTAATTTTAATTCATAGTTTTTACTTTCAGTTTGTTTATATTAGATGCCTTTTGTTAAGATTAGAAATCTTTCATTGTTAAGTTTAAGGATACTATCAATTCTTCAGAAAATAAGCCAGATATCAGTTTGACAGAGAATCTCTTACACATGATACAACATTCATTATTATATTGTGGCAAAAGTAAGGACTTCCATTGAGAAAGCAGAAACCACATGTTGGGCAAAGACTCAGAAACATGTTTTGTTCCGAATAATTACTTCAAAAATGTTATGATATACCTTTAAAAATTGAATTTGTCGTAAATATTCACAAATGAAAAAAATATTACTATAAGCAAACTTGAATTTGTTTACAAAGAGCTATATAACATTTAGACTACTAAAAGGATTTATGCATATGAAGAAATAAAATAATCATAGATGGTAGTCTAAGGATTAAAATAAATAATCTATACATAAAATTATTGCCATTTCTTAAAATTCAGCAGTGATTCTAAGATATGTATTGAATTCTTTATAGTGTATTAACTATCTCTTTAAATTAGCATTTATTTATAAACATATTATATAAGTTTATATTCTTTTGAGTCGGTTTATAACAGATGTTAAATAGAAATCATAATTCTTTCCTATTTACATTTTTATTTTAGTTTTCTAACTGAAAATCAAATACTTCTTTATAAATAAAGCATCCTATGTTTACATAATTCTTATCAATTAAATCTTACATCCTAAAAAAATGTTTTGTTACTTAATGTTAAAATTATTATTTTGCAAGTAATGTTGCAGTGAAAACATAATAAAGTCTCTAGAATATCGGACAATTTAACATATATTTGTAATCAAAATTAAAGTAACTACTATTCTGGTTAAAAGAAATGAAGATGAATCTTATTTTGCTCCAAGATTTTTTATGGAGGTTTAACATCTAATGATAGCTGTATAAACCGGTAATTTGAAATGAACATAATGAGAAGCAAAATTATACATTAAAGTGTGAAGATAGATTTGCCCTCTTTTTCAGTCTGATGCATTACTCGTTTTCCTATACTTATTACTATTATCATACAATTCCTTTTCTTTTTTATAGAAACATTAAGGTTAACCACTTTTGAAAACTAATTTTTCATTATGTCCCCATTTGCACAAAAGCATCGGTAAGAGTAACTAATATGAAACAATAAATAGGGCGTATATAGTAATTGATTATAACTGGACATAGTTAAAAATTCAAAATATGCAGTGGGAAAGTTCATTAAGTTATTAATAAGGGATGGTGTAGTCAATTAATTCTCTTTTTATTTTATTTGTGTAATAGTAAGCATAACTTTTTGTATTCCTTGGAATCAATTTGTTTTCATTGGTGTTTTTTTTTTTTTTTTTTTTTTTAATATGATAAATTTTTGGTGTAAGAAAATTTAAATCTATGACAATTTATTGTTAGCGTAGCTAAACTGAATGCGATATCAATGACCACAAATTAACCTAACGCATTAAATTTGTGTTATTTTAAGTAATAAAGCATTAAATTTGGACTTCATTAATTTAAACTAGTGTCAAGTAAGGGAAATGACATTCGAAACAACAACTAACTCTTCAGACAGCTACATCTCATCAGCATAGATACATTTGAGCACCCATACAATTATTGTATAATATCCTTATAGTGAATAAATATAGTGAATATTGTGAATAGTGAATAAATATAGTGAATATTGTATAGAGTGAATAGTGAATATATATATAGTGAATATTGTATAGAGTAAATAGTGAATATATATAGTGAATATTGTATAGAGTAAATAGTGAATATATATAGAGTAAATAGTGAATATATATAGTGAATTTATTGTGAATAGTGAATATATATAGTGAATTTATTGTGAATAGGGAATATATATAGTGAATTTATTGTGAATAGTGAATATATATAGTGAATTTATTGTGAATAGTGAATATACATAGTGAATTTATTGTGAATAGTGAATATATATAGTGAATTTATTGTGAATAGGGAATATATATAGTGAATTTATTGTGAATAGTGAATATATATAGTGAATTTATTGTGAATAGTGAATATACATAGTGAATTTATTGTGAATAGTGAATATATATAGTGAATATTGTATTGAGTCAATAATCAAGCTCGCAATAGAGAATGTGCAAATTCGATGAAATAAAAAAAAAATCGAAACACATTTAAAAAGGCGCGAAATTCATTTTGTGAATAGAGCATTATTTAGTAAAAAAATTATTCGTCTTTCTGGTTTGGATAACACTGAAATTAAATTTTATATATTATTTCGAAAACTATTATGAAATGAAAAAAATTATCTTTGATTTTTAATATCAAAGCGCAGCCGTATGATTCCAATATTAGTCGTTGTACCCAAAATTGCACCCATGCTTGGTTCTATGTGCTTGAAAGAAAAAGAAATATATACTTTTATATTGTAGATTTTTCGAATTCCTATTTTTCAATTTTCTACGAGGGTTTCGGATTCTCATCTTAATTAATTATTAGTTTAAAACTTACAAATCACTGCATTTTTAACTTCATCCTTTCGAACAAATACGTAAGGACTGCTTGGAGTCTCGATTCTAGAATATGCAACATTAACTTAGCGGAATTTTTAAATTGATACCAGCAACTTAAAAGAATTCATTTTAAATTTTATCAATCACTAGTCGCCATTGCGACCAGCTGATTCGCGTGAGATATTGTTACGTTTAGGTGCAACTTCATGACCATAATTCCTTCAAATTGCCACACATTAAATCCGTGTTATTTTAATTGTCTTATATATGTTTTGTCCTTTGAATATATAAACTTATCTAATGACGACACCAGCCTCATGACATCGTAGCGTTATTAAAGGTGTAGATGTCATCATCTATATTCTCACTTTCATTTTTTAAATTAATGTTACAAACTAAGCAAATCTTAAACTGAATCCTTTTTTCCTTAGCTTTCAACAATGAAAAGAAAATCAAGCGATTAAATATCTCATAAAATAACAATACAATCCGTTGTTGGAAATTAGATAAAAATGTATATTTAAAAAATTGCCAACTTCCAGAAAAACTTTGCACGACTATAAAAATAGTATTATTAAAAAGATTTTTTTAAAATTTTGAAGTGGTGTAAAATTTATTTTTGTGCTTAAGGGAACTCGGTAGAGAAAAAATTTTTATCCACAATTCCCAACAATTTTTTCAAATTTTGTGATAGACAGATGTTAACTGTGTAGAAAGTCAAATCTAAAATATTTTTCAGATTTAAAGTTACAAATTCAAATATTTTTCCCATTTTTTAAAATATTAACCCTTTTTAAAAATGCTTCTTTCCATACAATTTTGAATTTTTTTCCCACATTTTTTTTTCAAAGAGACATTACTATATATTTAACAGAATTAGGAGTCAGTATTTTGATATCTATATCAGTTATTGAGAAGAAAAAAAAGGTTGCTCAAAATTTTGTGAAATTTTTTCGAAAATATAAATTTTTTTTCAATTTGAACCTTTTGAGAAAAATTTCTAATCAAAATTTTTACAAAACCATCCCTAATTCAATTAAGCATGCATTTAAAAGTAAGTAAGAAAAATCATGTAATTACAATAAAATGTGATTGACTTTTAACATTTTGCAGCAGACAGAATTTTGGAAAAAAAGAAATCAAGATTAACATCTTTAAAGTTTTTAACACAATAAAATTGTAAATAAAAGCAACTCATTTCAAGCTGGAGTTTTCTCAGAGCAATAATGTGGCATTTGTAAGTCCTAAGATATAAATTTTATTAGTATATATTATATTTATTAGTATATATTTTCTTAGTGATCATTATCATACATAGAAATTATTAGAAAAAATTAGAAAATTTCCATTTTTTTTTATCCGATAAAATTTTTTTCGACAAAATAATTAAAAGATTTTCATTTCTGTTTATCAAATATCTATTAATACACTGCGAAAATTCTAGACCATTTTATTGAATTTCAAATGAAATTAGTCATTTTGAAGATGGTTAAAATAACCAGTGAGAAATTAAATCGAAAAGAAAGGCAGAACAGTAAATCTATAAACAAACAATGTTTAACCATTGCAGAATCGAAAAACTGTCTTGCTTTTTATTTCATGGGAAAAAGTGAATAACTTGGCTAATTAATAATTGAATAAAAGTTAATAATTGGCTACTTGCACATGAAATAGTTTTGATGCAAACACTGGAAATGCGTGTGGCACCTGATATCGCGTTAGACAAAATAATTCTATTGTTCTCAGTAAATACTTGTCCAAATTTTTAAAAATTTTCAGATTAATAAGTCAAAGAGGCAAGGATAATTTTTCTCTCAATATTAGAAAATCGATATATTCTTCGATTTTCCGAAATTCTCAGGGTACCGAGTCCCCTCCCTTATCGCAGAAAAATGCCATAATTCAACTTAATATTTAATTAATTAAAATTATAATTAAATATTTCAAAAACTCTCTCGGAGGTGCACATTCCCTTCTTCCATTCTATACGTGTGCTAAATTTGGTAGCTGTTGGTTAAATGGTTTGGCCTGTAGAGCGCCAACACAAGCACACATATACACACATTCATCTTTACTATTTACGTCTAATTAAAGCATATAGATAAATACCAAACTTATATTATTTTTGACAAAGAAAACAATCAGTTTAACATGGTGTTTGTTAAATAATAATAAGAATATTTATTTACTTATTTGAAGGTTTTATTATAATTTTATAATATTTACTTTTTCATATTAGTAATATCATTGGGTCTAAGATTTAAATATTGATGATGGAAATCCATCAATCTGCACATATTATCAACTAAGAAAAATCGAATTTCTTTAAAGAAAATGCAATGTAAGATATTAACTATATGTGTTTTGAATTAATGCAGGTACTGAATTTTTGTGACACAGAGAAGTAAATGCATAACTTCAAGCCAAAGAAAAAAAAAAAGATATTTTGTTAGAATAAATAAAATTTCTTTATTTTAAATTTTTTGTTTGAGTAGCTCTTAGCCATTGCAGTTCCTGGGTACTGCCCCGTTGCCCAGGGAACACCACGTGGAGGTGCACTACTCTCGTTCCCCGCCCTCCCTTCATCGCTGCATCTGATTTCTCTACGATCGAATCTAATATCTGACTGCAGTCTTTGACTGAGCATCTGATAGTCGATGGCACTCTTTGGAACAGCATCTAGATGCCGATAGTAGTTTTTGATACAGCATCTAGCACACGAAGAAGACAGTTTTAAATAATATTCTGCAGGTGATTACAGTTTTGATTTGACACTGCATTTTACCGTTGTCGGTACTCAGCTGGCAAGTTCAGGGCCACACAAAATTGGTAGACCTCATAGGATTCCACAATTGGGATTCCTATAGGAGCCAGGCGTGCCGTCAAATTTAAAGCGCAGCACATGTTAAAGATTTTACAGTTAAGATTTTACAGTTGGAATATCAACCTTCTGAAATTTAAGAGGAGTAAATTCAGCTGGTAGCTCCAAAGGCTGGCATATCTTATAAACTACGGAAGAGCGCATCAACAGCGTAAAATTCATTTTTTGTGCGGTAATATTTTTGGAACTTATCAAGGAAAAGCTTAATTTTTAATTAATTAAATATGTAAATAATATTTCAAAAAATCCCCCCCCCCCGAAATGCACATTCCCGTCTTCTATTTTATATACGTGCCAAATTTGGTAACTCTAAATCAAACGGTCTGGTCTGCAAAGAGCTATCACACAGAAAAAGAGAGTCGTTCACCTTTATTATTAGTAGAGGTAGAAATAAAGATAGAGATTATAGCGAAAGCAAAACTAACTGGAAATTAAAGACGTTGAAAATTGAAAGGCTTATCACTTAATGCATATGGGATGAACAGAATGCAGGAAAGTTGACCCTCTTTTCGTTGATAATACCTGTTATTCCGAGGACGAGAAGATTCCGACATGGTATAGGTTCTCACCATCCAGGTAGGTAGAGAAATGATGTGGGGTCGACTACCCCTTACTGATGACGAGATGGGTTTCCCACGAGAAAGGTTGTTCTGTGGCCGGTGATGGCCCTTAGGGCTCAACTGTAGTTCTCGCCAATGCTGCCGCGCGATCCCGTCATTCAAATTTACAACTGCAGATGACAATTTTGAGAATTTATTGTATAAATTGATGTAAAAATCGCTTTGTAAAGATGTTGTAAATAAATAATATAATTCTTTTTACGTTTCAAATTTTGTACTTGTGCTTCAACATGTCACTTCTGAACATACATTCTTATACAAAAAATGTTTGTTTAGAAAGTTGTATCACCCTCAAAATTTATAGTGTGGCTGTAAAATTATTCTGTATAACTATACAATAAAAGCTGATATACTTGTGATGAAAATTAAAATCGTTCTCAGTGAGTTTGTTACCGCCTTACTTACTCCTAGCTCTTATTTCTTGAAGAATAATGAAAGCTGCTTATAATATTAAATAAAAATTTTAAAACATATTTTAAAACTTATTTTATTTTAAATTTGAAAATAACACGAAAAATAAGTATATTAATCGTAAGATAAAATACTAAATTTAAGAAACATATTGCCCAGTGAAATTAAATAATTGAATAAATAGTATGTAACAAAATGTGTTTCCAATAAGCTAAATATCATACATGCCACTACAAGCTCAAGTTGAAAACCGATAGATTTTTTTCACTTATCCAACTTTCAGTACATACCATTGCAGGCAGTCTTTCGCATTGCTGATTAATTTGGAGTGCCACAACTCCAAAACCACAACTCGGTAAGACATGAAAATAATGTGAATATTCGGCTTTATACTATTTATTGATATTTAGCAATGAAAAGTGTCAAATCTGGAGGAAGTAGAAGTCGTTCTAGCTCTCAAGATGGCTAATCTTGAGTATGTCTATGTATGTAGTCACAAACAAAGCAGTGTTTTGGTTAATATTTTGGGTCGTATTTTGCTACGATGTACGAATACCTCTCGTCTATAATAGTGATCTCTTCATATAACTGTATTGCACTGGGGAACTACCTGGAACAAACAGAATGATTTTATCCCATTTGTTAATCTTCTAGATGGCCTTCAATTTGAATATGATCAAAATAATATTTCATTTTACTTTACAAACAACACCAAAATATCATTTAATTAGCAAAATAAAATTCTCTGTTAACTAATATGTAGGCTTGTATTCATCTAATCGAGAATCTAGAAGACATAATGCGACGTTAAGTATATGGCAATAATACACAATTTTTTTCGGTAAATGAATTTAAGAAGTCCATTAAGAAATCCAGATCCAAACTATGCAAGATTTGTTGTTATACAACAAAAAATCTTGCATAGTTTGGATCTCGATGATGAAAGCTCATTATTTATGAACTATTTAACAAGAATGAAAATACAGTCACATTTTATATGACATTTATCTTAATTTATTTTATTTTAATTGTATTTTTCTTAAACCTTTGAGACAATGCCATTTATGTTCTGTTACCAAATAGCAGTTTATAATGCATGCAACAAAAGAAAACGTTTTCTGCTAAAAATATTGCATATTAGTTGCCTTTCTCTACCATCTAATTCTCCGAGAATATTGGTTATATTTAATTTCAGTTAAATCGTTTAGATATAAACAAATGTCATAATTCTGTCAAATTGTCAAACTTCAAAGTCATATTAATTTAATAGTCTCATATTAGCTCTGTTCATTATTACATGAGTCTTTTCTCATGGAGACATCTTATGACATCAAAGCACTATTAGAAACGTAAATACCTTCTATCTTCTAACTTTTGCAGTATTGTAACGCCATTTTTTTTGTTCCTCTTGCAAACTATACATATATTAAACAGAGTCTTTTTTTAAAAAATTTCCTACAATGGAAGAAAATCGAGCGATTGATTTCATATTTGATGAAACAATGAAAACGTTTTGAATTTCATAACAATGTAAACTATTAAAAAATTGAGCAAACACTTTTTTTTTTTTTTGAAAAATTGCCAAAATTTAGGAAAAAGTCTTGTGCCCATTATCATTAAAAAGACAATTTTTTTATTCATCATTATCATTAAGATGACAATTTTTAAAAATTTTAAATGGTGTAAAATTCATTTTTGTGCAATAATACTTTCGGAAGTTATCGTGGGAAAACGCTGAAAATCAGTTTAATCAAATAAAATTTCAAAAATGGAAAATCGCACCGAGACGCACATTCTCTCTTTCCAAGATATATATGCTAAATTTGGTGGTTGTAAGTCAAGTAATTTGTCTGTAGAGAGTTAACATACATACGCATAGAAACAGTTACATATGCACATATGCAGTCTAACACATACACACATGCATACATTCATTTATCTTTATTATTAGTAGAAATAGAGAGCAAATTAACCTAAAATATTGTTAGGAATATTGAGGACATATTGTTCGAAACCTGTGTGAATTTGTTGTTTGTCTAAATTTTAGACAGCACTATTATTTATATTAAAAAAATAATAATATCATTTCAAACTTCTGAAGAAAAGATGAGCAAATTATCGGGAGAAGAAATATAAAAAAAAGGGATTTTTTTTAATGAGAATACAGCATTTGAAAATTAAAATAATAATAATAATAAACGGTGTAGACAATCTAAGGAAATCATTCTTAAGTTATAAATAATACTATAATGGAAGTCGGTTTTGTAGTTGCAAACAAAATAAAAGTATTAAATACAAGTGCGCATGTTCATAAAACATAAATTACGTTTTGCTGTTTCACAAACTCCTTATAAAACATGACTTAGCGAAAATACAGTGTCATTTATTTCTGCCGTTGAAAAGAAAACTCAAAAGTTTTAACTCATAAGCACGAAACAAACTAATACTGAAATGTGCTTTTTTAAGAAGAAAATAAATCGCTCCACCCCCTCCACCCTGCTTTTTTTTTTCTAAAGTCGGCCAAAAGATTTTTTTAATTCTTTTTTTTGTTGTTCAACATCTTTAGTAGCTGAATCTCATCATCTTCTGCATTAATGAAAAGAGATGTAAGTACATGATTTACCATCTGAATTCGAAAGCGCCTTTCATCTTATATAGTTTATTTAACATTTTAATAATTTTTATATAATTTTATTCATAAAATATCCCCCTTTGGCGGTCAGTCTGTTCTTTCTAGATATTTGCCTTCCTAGCTGATAAATTATTAATACGGTATGCATAATTATATAAATTCTCACCTTTGTGGCTTGATCGAGTAGGAAAATAGAATTTAATGGCAGATGAAATTTATGCGAAAATTAATAACCTTTTTCTATGCCTGTTTTCAAATAAAAGCATTTTAATATTAAATATTTAGGACTAAATGTCTGCTTGCTGCCAATTCTAACAGCAACAAATTAACAAAAAAAGCTGCAAATTAACTCCCTCATTAAATATAGAGTTAAATTTAGTTATACGAATATCACTTGGAAGCTACATTAAGGAGCTTTTGGCACACACTTAGTTTTGAACCCCGGTAATATGACCAGGGCAGCACCTGTGTTGGTACCTGCTTCCACACTGCATTAATCGAAGGACGTTTGATCAAAGATATTTGGTTTAACGTTCACCAGACCTGCACACACAGAGGATCTTTAGTGAAATAAAAATATGGAGCCCGTCGACATTGTAGCCGAGATCTTACCACTAGGTCACTGCGTCTACACTGGTCAGTTGAAGGAATACCTTAACCGGCTACTCCGACCCGCCCAAAGGCACATGGAAAAATCAGAAAGACCGGACCACCATGACAGCAACACTTGCGGGAACTATGGTTGAGTCCTAGGAACTATCACCGGCCACAGTACAACCCTTCCCATGGTAAGTACATCCCGTCATCGGTAGGAGGTACCAGAGCCCCACCATTTCTGTACCCACTAGGGTGACGAGAATTAACTACCAAACCGAAAACTCTCATCCTCATTTCTGAGGTACCCGCGGTGGGATCGGTTGGAAGAATAATATGATAAGTGGAAAAATTAATGAAATTTTCTGAAAATTGCGCCAAGAAAGATATTACAAATATCTATTATAAAAAGCTAACTGCCAAACTTTCACAAATAAAACTTTTTGAAAATTAAAAGTTTTAAAGTTTATTTTATTCTGACCCCCCCCCCCCACACACACACCGTCAAAATGTTTGAAAGTGAAGAAATACAGAATTAAAATTAATAATTTCTGTGGGCAAGTGTGGGAAAAAGAAAATAGATTTCGTTTGCCCAGAAGT